>NC_084740.1:79428712-79543712 GCF_033978785.1 Entelurus aequoreus
CTCGGCAAGCCTGCGGGTCTAAGTGTGGACAAATATAATAAAAGCTGCCTGATCTCTCATTTAAGGTGAAGCCACTTTATTCCTCTTACAGTACTCGGGGGGGTGGGGGGGGTCTCGCCGTGGTCCTACTACCGCGCTTCAATGTGTCGGCCCGGAACGGCGGCCGAAGCGGCGTTGTCCCAGCAGAGCCGGTCCGAGGCTTTTGTCTTCCCCTGACGGCGGGGTTGGGAGGATAATTGGGGGGGTGTCGCGAATGCTTGGTGGTGCCATTGGTGACCATGGTAATGAAAAGGCGCCGTACCTCCCTTTTTACACCCCACCTCGTCTGCTCGTCTTCCCATCTCTTTCCTGCTACTTTATGATGTATTGTGTCTGCAGGCCGACCCGGCTCTGCTCTGCCAGAACAGGACCAGACGCACACACACACACACCAAAAAAAAAAAAAAAAAGCAAACCAAAGTCCCAACAGTAAGCCGTCTGTTTGGCATTTGGCCACATTTTTCCCTCTCGCTCCACTTTTTTTTGTTTTTTCCTCCACTGTTCACAAGCGCCGTGTTTGTTTGTTTTCACCCAATTGTTGCCGAGGTCGGCGGACAAAACGCCGACAACTATTTATGGCTTTCATTAAGTGAATACACACACACACACACACACACACACACATCTTCTTTTGTAGTTTTTATGGCGCCGAACAAATTATATTGTACCGTTTTGAACAAAAGGTAATTCAAGTAGAAAAGCCGACATTATTATTCATAGGATTTTCATTTTTTATTTATTTATTTATTTATTTCAGGCAATGCCATAAAAAAGTACAAAGTTGACAACACATAATAATATAAATTATAATGTAGTGCAAAAGGTAATGTATAATATGTAGAGATGTCCGATAATATCGGCCTGCCAATATTATCGGCCGATATATGCGTTAAAATGTAATATCGGAAATTATCGGTATCGGTTTTTTTATTATCGGTATCGTTTTTTTTTTTTTTTTTTTTTTTTTTATTAAATCCACATAAAAAACACAAGATACACTTACAATTAGTGCACCAAGCCAAAAAACCTCCCTCCCCCCATTTACACTCATTCACACAAAAGGGTTGTTTCTTTCTGTTATTAATATTCTGCTTCCTACATTATATATCAATAAATATCAATACAGTCTGCAAGGGATACAGTCCGTAAGCACACATAATTGTGCGTGCTGCTGCTCCACTAATAGTACTAACCTTTAACACTTCATTTTACTAATTTTCATTAATTACTAGTTTCTATGTAACTGTTTTTATATTGTTTTACTTTCTTTTTTATTCAAGAAAATGTTTTTAATTTATTTATCTTATTTTATTTGATTCATTTTTTTAAAAAGTACCTTATCTTCACCATACCTGGTTGTCCAAATTAGGCATAATAATGTGTTAATTCCACGACTGTATATATCGGTTGATATCTGTGTCGGTTGATATCGGTAATTAAAGAGTTGGACAATATCGGCATATCGGATATCGGCAAAAAGCCCTTATCGGACATCACTAATAACAAGTGCACTTTTCTTGGAAGAAAAAAAAAGAGACCTTTTTGCTCAATATGTTGAAAAATATTCTTAAATGAAGTAAATGCTAGTGCCATTATCTTGACATAATGATATGTGTTTTTTATGTGGATTTAATTTTTAAAAAAAATAAATAAAAATAACAATACCGATAATGAAAAAAACGATACCGATAATTTCCAATATTAAATTTTAAAGCATTTATCGGCCGATATTATCGGCAGGCCTACTTGGGCCTACATCTCTACTTGTGAGTGTTGATGACACAACAGTTGATATTCTAGTTTCAAGCATGTTTTACTCAATATAGGTCATCAAATCTCAGCAACAAGCTGTAATATCTTACTGAGATCATTTAGGAGCAAAACACTTAAAACAAGTAAAACACTCTAACATCAAATCTGCTTAGTGAGAAGAATGATCTTATCAGACAGAAAATAAAGCAAATATCACCCTTATTTGACATATTTCATCTTACTTAGATTGCAGTTTTTGCAGTGTAGCAGTGGGGCTTTTTGCAAAATCTGGCATGTTTCGGTGCTTTCCATCACAGCTTGTCCACCGTGTTTGCAGAATGTGTTGCACAGGTTTTTGCCATGTTTCTTCCACCCATGGAGTTCACCACATACGGGCTGGGGGAGTGCACCCGCAGGCACAGAAAAAGACTTCCTTTTCTCTCTATACCTGCTTTCACATAGCTTTTTTTTTAGCATGTTATCCAATAAATGGTTGCATTTTTTTTGTGTGCCGTGGTTGCAAAACATAAGAATTTGACGATAGCTTCTTTGTCATCTCTGGTGGAGGAAGTGGCACGGACAGGAAATAATAATTCCACTTTGTGCTGATTCTCACTAAATAAGCCCAAAAATAATAAACAAAAAAACTCTCTAAACTTGACACAATTTTCATCTAGTTAATAATAATGTATTACAAACTATACATTACCTTTTGAACTATATTAATTTATATTACTATGTGTTGTCAACTTTTTTTTAATTATTTTTTATGTCATTGCCTGAAATAAATAAATAAATGAAAAAAAATAAATTAATAATGAAATAATATTATGTTGAAGGGATTTTGTAACAAAAGTACATTAGTGGGGAAATAAAGAAATTAGTACAAGCTTATATGTACTTTTTAATGCAAAACATGGCATTTTTGCTGCATTTTTATTCATTTATTTATTTTATTTTTTTGTCCTGTCCAGATAAATGATGTAGATAAATAAATAAATGAAAAAATAAATAAATAAAATAATTTATAATGAAATAATATTATGTTGAAGGGATTTTGTACCAAAAGTACATTAGTGGGAAAATTTAAAAAATAGTACAAGCTTATATGTACTTTTTAATGCAAAACATGACATTTTTTCTGCATTTTTTTATTTTTTATTTTATTTTTGTCCTGTCCAGATAAATGATGTAGATAAATAAAAATTAATAATAATTAATAATGAAATAATATTATGTTGAAGGGATTTTGTACAAAATTTACATTAGTGGGAAAATAAAGAAAATAGTACAAGCTTATATGTACTTTTTAATGCAAAACATGACATTTTTGCTGCATTTTTATTTATTTATTTATTTATTTTGTCCTGTCCAGATAAATGATGTAGATAAATAAATAAATAAAAAATAATAATAATTAATAATGAAATAATATTATGTTGAAGGGATTTTGTACAAAAAGTACATTAGTGGGAAAATAAAGAAAATAGTACAAGCTTATAGTACTTTTTAATGCAAAACATGAAATTTTTGCTGCATTTTTATTTTTTATTCTTTGTCCTGTCCAGACAAATGATGTAGATAAAAAATAAATAAAAAATTATAATAATTAATAATGAAATAATATTATGTTGAAGGGATTTTGTACAAAAAGTACATTAGTGGGGAAATAAAGAAAATAGTACAAGCTTGTATGTACTTTTTAATGCAAAACATGACATTTTTGCTGCATTTTTATTTATTTATTTTTTTGTCCTGTCCAGCTTCTCAGGCAAATCATATAGTTGATGTAGATAAATAAATAAATGGGGGAAAAAAATGAAAAATTAATAATGAAATAATATGTTGAAGGGATTTTGTACCAAAAGTACATTAGTGGGAAAATAAAGAAAATAGTACAAGCTTGTATGTACTTTTTAATGCAAAACATGACATTTTTGCTGCATTTTTATTTATTCATTTATTTTTTTTGTCCTGTCCAGCTTCTCAGGCAAATCATATAGTTGATGTAGATGCCCATAAATGTACTTTACAAAAGAGAAGTGTGGGATACTTCTCTTGTTGCCTTATTTGTATTTGACTTTATTAAACGTATTTATATTATCATTTGGTGCAGCCGGGCCGGAGCAGGAGGGGATAGAAAGAGGGGGGAAAAGGAAGACAGAGGGGGGAATTGTGGGGACAAGAGGGGGATAAAACAGAGAGACAACAACAACAGCAAATACAACAATAACAACAACACTAGAACAACATCAGCAAATAGGATATGTACAAATATGATGGTAAAAGTGATAGCAAAGAAGCAGTTAGTGAAATAAATAATAATACAGAAATGACAATGAACATTATTACACTACAAATGGATCAAAACAAATACCAATAGAAATAGTACTATTGATAATATATAAAAAATAATTTATTTTTGGGGAGTGCGTTGCACAGGATTAGGACTTTTTGTTTTTCCACCTCCCGTGGAGTTCATTATTGCCGAGTCAGAGTACTCAAATGAAGGAAGATTGACCAACTAGTCTAACTTTTTTTTTTCAATATATATAATTTCTTGTTAACATTTTTTTTGTTGAAAAAAATGTGTGGCCTATTTTTAATTGTGAATTTGGCCGTTCTGTAGCCAACAAAGACAATATTGAGCAGCCTGGCCACCATTTTTGGTGGAATGTGTCACATGTTTTTGGCATTTTTTGCTCCCGTGGAGTTCATCGCCTGGGATTTGGAATGTAATCAAAGGAGTTCATATTTGGGAGGATTTTCCGCTAAATTCCCACAAAGTTGTTAGGTTACAATTGTGTTGACATTATCAGTATGTTTCTGACCTTCTTTAAGACAAACTTAAACCTTGGATATTTTTTACTTTTTTGACATTAATTTTGTTTTAGCAATAATTAAGAAGTGTTTTGTATAATAAGTCATTTTATTAGAATTATTACACTGCAAAAAGTGAAATCTAAGTATGATGAAATATGTCAAATAAGGGTGATATTTGCGTATTTTCTGTCTGATAAGATAATTCTTCTCACTAAGCAGATTTGATGTTAGAGTGTTTTACTTGTTTTAAGTGTTTTGGTCCTAAATGATCTCAGTAAGATATTACAGCTGAGATTTGATGAGCTATATTGAGTAAAACATGCTTGAAACTAGAATATCAACTGTTGCAAAGCTGTGTCATCAACACTCACAAGTAGAAAACTACTTTTTTTAAAGTATTAATTTCTTATTTCAAGCATGAAATAAAAAAAATCATGACTTTGACACAATTGTGTCTCATAATTAAAACAGATGACAGCCAAATGGACTTTGCTGTTTTATTTCCAATGAAACAATAGAAAATATGTACTCATATAGTAGTACAGTTGGCACAGTACAGTAAACTGACAGTTAATATTTAAACATTTAACATGTGACATTTCAAACAATTTTGAACAGAAATAGTTCATGCACATTCAGATAAATTCTTGAAAATTACAATAAAAAAATATATATATATATATTTATATATATATACATACATATATTCCTTGCTCACTAATTGACTGAAAGAACACGCATTTGGCGCGATGATATCATGTTATCGATGGGAAAATGCATTTTTAGACAATATGATTTGCCTGAGCGTTGCCTTTTTGCCTTTCCATTAAGAACAATAAACTAGTTTTTAGTATAAGTTTGCTGGTTCCAAAAAATGTTATGCCGAGCGCATATCATTATGTCAAGATAATGGCACTAGCATTTAAGAATATTTTTCAACATATTGAGAAAAAAGGTCTCATATTTGTTTTTTCTACCAAGAAAAGTGCACTTGTTATTAGTAAGAATATACTTTTTTTTAAGGTATTTTTGGGTTCATTGAGGTTAGCTAATTTGACTTGTTTTGGAAAGTCTTGACAAGCCAAATTTTCTTGTTCTATTGCAGGGGTCACCAACGCGGTGCCCGCGGGCACCAGGTAGCCCGTAAGGACCAGATGAGTAGCCCGCTGGCCTGTTCTAAAAATAGCTCAAATAGCAGCACTTACCAGTGAGCTGCCTCTATTTTTTAAATTGTATTTATTTACTAGCAAGCTGGTCTCGCTTTGCCCGACATTTTTAATTCTAAGAGAGACAAAACTCAAATAGAATTTGAAAATCCAAGAAAATATTTTAAAGACTTGGTCTTCACCTGTTCGAATAAATTCATACATTTTTTTACTTTGCTTCTTATAACTTTCAGAAAGACAATTTTAGAGAAAAAATACAACCTTAAAAATGATTTTAGGATTTTTAAACACATATACCTTTTTACCTTTTAAATTCCTTCCTCTTCTTTCCTGACAATTTAAATCAATGTTCAAGTAAAAAAATTTTTGTTATTGTAAAGAATATTAAATACATTTTAATTTAATTTTTCATTTTAGCTTCTGTTTTTTCGACGAAGAATATTTGGGAAATATTTCTTCAAACTTATTATGATTAAAATAAAAAAAAAATAGTCTGGCAAATCTAGAAAATCTGTAGGATCAAATTTAAATCTTATTTCAAAGTCTTTTGAATTTCTTTTAAAATTTTTGTTCTGGAAAATCTAGAAGAAATAATGATTTGTCTTTGTTAGAAATATAGCTTGGTCCAATTTGTTATATATTCTAAGAAAGTGCAGATTGGATTTTATCCTATTTAAAACATGTCATCAAAATTCTAAAATTAATCTTAATCAGGAAAAATTACTAATGATGTTCCATAAATTATTTTTTTAAATTTTTTCAAAAAGATTCGAATCAGCTCGTTTTTCTCTTCTTTTTTTCGGTTGAATTTTGAATTTTAAAGAGTAGAAATTGAAGATAAACTATGTTTCAAAATTTAATTGTCATTTTTTTTTCGTGTTTTCTCCTCTTTTAAACCGTTCAATTAAGTGTAAATATCATTAATTATTAATAATAACATAGAGTTAAAGGTAAATTGAGCAAATTGGCTATTTCTGGCAATTTATCTAAGTGTGTATCAAACTGGTAGCCCTTCGCATTAATCAGTACCCAAGAAGTAGCTCTTGGTTTCAAAAAGGTTGGTGACCCCTGTTCTATTGGCAGATAATTTTGCTTAGTTCAGGTAAAATACCCCTCATTTTTGTATTTTTTTCCCCCTTGTTTTTGAACACTGACTTTTTGCAGTGCACCTTAACTTTCCAGCAATGACTCTGGCACTTTAGGTATTTCCTATGCAAAACTCAACTGTTTTTGTGTGGCTTTTTCTTGCAAAACACTGCATTTTCGGCGCTATTTACGTGGAATGTGTTGCACAAGCTCCCCAACTGCACCGGCATCTGCCATGGAGGTAAGCTTTCATCAAAATGTCCCGTGTCCATGCCATCAAACACTTAACCGTCGCTTATTTTGCCCCCAAATAAAGGTGATTCGCAGGCTGGATTTTGCTGAGGTCGCAAAGTGTCAACAGGTGTCCCTCCAAAAAAAAAAAAAAGGAAGAGAAGATTTTTAAAAAATTGATATCATGTGAGTATATTTTCATTTGCTCATGTAAAATAGTCCAGTGTTTTTCAACCACTGTGCCGCGGCACACTAGTGTACCGTGAGATACAGTCCGGTGTGCCGTGGGAGATTATCTAATTTCACCTATTTGGGGTATAACATTTTTTGCAAACCAGTAATTAGTCTGCAAATGATGTGTTGTTGTTAAGTGTCGGCAGAGTAGCCGTGTAATACTCTTCCATATCAGTAGGTGGCAGCGGGTAGCTAATCGTGATCACAATTTTTCAGACGACAGCGGGAGGCAGTGTGCAGGTAAAAAGGTGTCTAATGCTTAAACTGACAAATAAAAAAAAGGCATTGAAGCTTAGGGAAGGCTATGCAGAACGAAACTACAACTGAACAAGTGAAGAAAAACAGAATGCTGGACGACAGCAAAGACTTACAGCGTGTGGAGCAGACGGCGTCCACAAAGTACGTCTGAACACGACATGACAATCAACAATGTCCCCACAAAGAAGGATAAAAACAACTGAAATATTCTTGATTGCTAAAGCAAAGCAGGCGCGGGGAATATCGCTTAAAGGAAGACATGAAACTGCTCCAACAAAACAGGAAAAGCCACCAAAATAGGAGCACAAGACAAGAACTAAAACACTACACATAAGAAAACAGCAAATAAGTCAGGGTGTGATGTGACAGGTGGTGACAGTACACCTACTTTGAGATAAGAGCTATAGTGTTGCATGCTTAGTTATGCTTTAAAATCATATCCCACGACTTTTTATTGTCAATATTGACAATAAAAAAATTGTAGAAATGAAAAAAAAGAGACATATCTGCAGATTAGAGGATTCCCCCGCGTGTGTCGCTAACTGTGTAATGCTACATGACATTTCTATTATGCGCGGGGCCCTGATATCATCTCCTCAGCCCGCTCGGCTGCTTTATTTAAACACGTCTTCGCCGCTTTTCCCCGAGAGAAAGCCAGAGGAAATTACAATTAACACGATAAGAAACCCTCACCCGAATCAATTAGGCTGCGAGCAGTGTTGTCATAAGAGGCCGCTAATGTGTTGCCAGAGATTGCGTCTCGTAAAGTGATAAGGGGGCGGAGGGGGGGGAGAAAAAAATGCATATATGCAAAACAAGCGGCGGAGGAAAATTAAAAGGGAGCGTTTTACATATTTTTCCATTAATCTTAATGGGACCCGTGTGGCAAATGTGGCTTTATTCTAATCCTCCCCTCTTCTCGTCCCCCTGTGGATGGGATGCTGCAAGTAATGACTTGATGTTTTAATAGACTTCTAATGACAATATATACACGGCTAATTGCGGTTGAGCGGGAAGAAATATTGTCGTAAAACACGCTGATCAATCAAGATTAAATATTTAATTAGGAATAACGTCTCAATAAGATCATCTTGAAGCGGTTATTAGATTAATTTCTATTTATTTGTGAGGTCCTCCATATTAGCAGACATTTATTAATCCCCTGGGGCAGGGCCGGCCCGTGGCATAGGCCGTATAGGCAAATGCTAAGGGCGCCGTCCATCAGGGGGCGCCACGCCAGTGCCACAAATGTTGGAGAAAAAAAAAAAAAAAAAAAGTTGGTACTATTATTTCTAAATACAAAAAAATAATCCCACGTTAATTAAAATGCAAAGTAAAGCCTATTTAATAGAAATATTATTTGTTACAACATTACGCTCCCCCCGCACGGTGCGCCCCCTCCCTTCCCGTATCATGATTCTTTTTGGACGTCACATCAAAAAAATCAACACACGATGTCAAAACGGCCAAAACTGTCAGGTGCCCAGGGAAGAAAAAAGAGAAAAGAAGAGGAGAAACGAGAAAAAGACAGAGGTAGCAGGGAGGTAACGTTAGCCTACATGAAATTATTTGTCTGTTACAGAATGTGATAGTAACCTGGCTTTTTAGCATTAAGCTAATGTTACATGATTCGGCAATTGCTAATCAATAAATAGCTAGTTCTGTTTTAACGTCGGGTTAATATTGTGGAGGGGACTAAATTGTTATGGAAAATAATAATGTAACGTTAGGTAATTACAGTACTCCCACCTTACATTCCTCAGGGACATTTGTATTAGATCTTTTAAGCAGGTGTTTTTTGTTGACATTGTTATTGCCTTCTGGTTAGCTAATGTTTGCCCTGCAGGTAATAGTCACTTTTCCACCCCTTTATATATTAGGTATAGTTGTAAGCCTAGTTGTTAAAGTGCATATCATTAATGTTAATTAAGCAATATCACATGAGAGGGAATGCTGTTTTATAATTTGAGCACTGCTGTGATTCGGTTAAAGATAATCATAACATAACATTCTCATATAATATGTTAATTTGCTTTCTTTAAGTAAAAAAAAAGGTCAAAGACAAAGCTATTCGGTTTCTTGTGAGTGTATACACTTCACTGCCGATGTGGGGGGGCGCCACCTAAAATCTTGCCTAGGGCGCCAGATTGGTTAGGGCCAGGCCTGCCCTGGGGGAAATTGGGGAAACTATATTCATCATTTTCAGTCAATCAAATAAAATGTATTCAATTTTAAAAACAAGTGTCTCTTAATCAATGTAAACATTTTTGAAAAGCTACTTATGTCAGTACCAGTTCAATTATAAAATATTAACTGGTGTGATCTTATTATTTTACCGACCAGAAGTACACTACCGTTCAAAAGTTTGGGGTCACATGTAAATGTCCTTATTTTTGAAGGAAAAGCACTGTACTTTTCAATGAAGATAACTTTAAACTAGTCTTAACTTGAAAGAAATACACTCTATACATTGCTAATGTGGTAAATGACTATTCTAGCTGCAAATGTCTGCTTTTTGTTGCAATATCTACATAGGTGTATAGAGGCCCATTTCCAGCAACTATCACTCCAGTGTTCTAATTAGAGATGTCCGATAATATCGGTCTGCCGATATTATCGGCCGATAAATGCGTTAAAATGTAATATCGGAAATTATCGGCATCGGTTTTTTTGTTATCAGTATCGTTTTTTTGTTGTTGTTTTTATTTTGTTTGTTTTTTTAAAATTAAATCCACATAAAAAACACAAGATACACTTACAATTAGTGCACCACCATCACTCCAGTGTTCTAATTAGAGATGTCCGATAATATCGGTCTGCCGATATTATCGGCCGATAAATGCGTTAAAATGTAATATCGGAAATTATCGGTATCGTTTTTTTGTTATCAGTATCGTTTTTTTGTTTGTTTGTTTTTTTTTCAATTAAATCCACATAAAAAACACAAGACACACTTACAATTAGTGCACCACCATCACTCCAGTGTTCTAATTAGAGATGTCCGATAATATCGGTCTGCCGATATTATCGGCCGATAAATGCGTTAAAATGTAATATCGGAAATGATCGGTATCGGTTTTTTGTTATCAGTATCGTGTTGTTGTTTTTTTGTTTTTTGTTTTTTGTTTTTTTTAAATTAAATCCACATAAAAAACACAAGATACACTTACAATTAGTGCACCACCATCACTCCAGTGTTCTAATTAGAGATGTCCGATAATATCGGTCTGCCGATACTATCGGCCGATAAATGCGTTAAAATGTAATATCGGAAATTATCGGTATCGGTTTTTTTTGTTATCAGTATCGTTTTTTTATTTTTTTTATTTTTTAAAAATTAAATCCACATAAAAAACACAAGATACACTTACAATTAGTGCACCACCATCACTCCAGTGTTCTAATTAGAGATGTCCGATAATATCGGTCTGGCGATATTATCGGCCGATAAATGCGTTAAAATGTAATATCGGAAATTATCGGTATCGGTTTTTTGTTATCAGTATAATTTTTTTGTTTTTTGTTTTTTTAAATTAAATCCACATAAAAAACACAAGATACACTTACAATTAGTGCACCACCATCACTCCAGTGTTCTAATTAGAGATGTCCGATAATATCGGTCTGCCGATACTATCGGCCGATAAATGCGTTAAAATGTAATATCGGAAATTATCGGTATCGGTTTTTTGTTATCAGTATCGTTTTTTTGTTTTGTTTTTGTTTTTTTAATTAAATCCACAAAAAAAACACAAGATACACTTACAATTAGTGCACCACCATCACTCCAGTGTTCTAATTAGAGATGTCCGATAATATCGGTCTGCCGATATTATCGGCCGATAAATGCGTTAAAATGTAATATCGGAAATTATCGGTATCGTTTTTTTGTTATCAGTATCGGGGGTTTTTTTGTTTGTTTGTTTGTTTTGTTTTTTTAATTAAATCCACATAAAAAACACAAGATACACTTATAATTAGTGCACCACCATCACTCCAGTGTTCTAATTAGAGATGTCCGATAATATCGGTCTGCCGATATTATCAGCCGATAAATGCGTTAAAATGTAATATCGGAAATTATCGGTATCGGTTTTTTTGTTATCAGTATCAGGTTTTTTTTTGTTGTTGTTGTTTTTTTATTAAATCCACGTATCGGTTTTTTTGTTATCAGTATCAGGTTTTTTTTTGTTGTTGTTGTTTTTTTATTAAATCCACATAAAAAACACAAGATACACTTACAATTAGTGCACCACCATCACTCCAGTGTTCTAATTAGAGATGTCCGATAATATCGGTCTGCTGATATTATCGGCCGATAAATGCGTTAAAATGTAATATCGGAAATGATCGGTATCGGTTTTTTGTTATCAGTATCGTTTTTTTTTTGTTTTTTTTGTGTTTTTTTAAATTAAATCCACATAAAAAACACAATATACACTTACAATTAGTGCACCACCATCACTCCAGTGTTCTAATTAGAGATGTAAATGCGTTAAAATGTAATATCGGAAATTATCGGTATCGTTTTTTTGTTATCAGTATCGGTTTTGTTTTTTTTGGGTTGTTTTTTTTTTAAATTAAATCCACATAAAAAACACAAGATACACTTACAATTAGTGCACCACCATCACTCCAGTGTTCTAATTAGAGATGTCCGATAATATCGGTCTGCCGATATTATCGGCCGATAAATGCGTTAAAATGTAATATCGGAAATTATCGGTATCGGTTTTTTGTTATCAGTATCGTTTTTTTGTTTGTTTGTTTTTTTTTCAATTAAATCCACATAAAAAACACAAGACACACTTACAATTAGTGCACCACCATCACTCCAGTGTTCTAATTAGAGATGTCCGATAATATCGGTCTGCCGATATTATCGGCCGATAAATGCGTTAAAATGTAATATCGGAAATGATCGGTATCGGTTTTTTGTTATCAGTATCGTGTTGTTGTTTTTTTGTTTTTTGTTTTTTGTTTTTTTTAAATTAAATCCACATAAAAAACACAAGATACACTTACAATTAGTGCACCACCATCACTCCAGTGTTCTAATTAGAGATGTCCGATAATATCGGTCTGCCGATACTATCGGCCGATAAATGCGTTAAAATGTAATATCGGAAATTATCGGTATCGTTTTTTTTTGTTATCAGTATCGTTTTTTTATTTTTTTTATTTTTAAAAAATTAAATCCACATAAAAAACACAAGATACACTTACAATTAGTGCACCACCATCACTCCAGTGTTCTAATTAGAGATGTCCGATAATATCGGTCTGGCGATATTATCGGCCGATAAATGCGTTAAAATGTAATATCGGAAATTATCGGTATCGGTTTTTTGTTATCAGTATAATTTTTTTGTTTTTTGTTTTTTTAAATTAAATCCACATAAAAAACACAAGATACACTTACAATTAGTGCACCACCATCACTCCAGTGTTCTAATTAGAGATGTCCGATAATATCGGTCTGCCGATACTATCGGCCGATAAATGCGTTAAAATGTAATATCGGAAATTATCGGTATCGGTTTTTTGTTATCAGTATCGTTTTTTTGTTTTGTTTTTGTTTTTTTAATTAAATCCACAAAAAAAACACAAGATACACTTACAATTAGTGCACCACCATCACTCCAGTGTTCTAATTAGAGATGTCCGATAATATCGGTCTGCCGATATTATCGGCCGATAAATGCGTTAAAATGTAATATCGGAAATTATCGGTATCGTTTTTTTGTTATCAGTATCGGGGGTTTTTTTGTTTGTTTGTTTGTTTTGTTTTTTTAATTAAATCCACATAAAAAACACAAGATACACTTATAATTAGTGCACCACCATCACTCCAGTGTTCTAATTAGAGATGTCCGATAATATCGGTCTGCCGATATTATCAGCCGATAAATGCGTTAAAATGTAATATCGGAAATTATCGGTATCGGTTTTTTTGTTATCAGTATCAGTTTTTTTTTTGTTGTTGTTGTTTTTTTATTAAATCCACGTATCGGTTTTTTTGTTATCAGTATCAGGGTTTTTTTTGTTGTTGTTGTTTTTTTATTAAATCCACATAAAAAACACAAGATACACTTACAATTAGTGCACCACCATCACTCCAGTGTTCTAATTAGAGATGTCCGATAATATCGGTCTGCTGATATTATCGGCCGATAAATGCGTTAAAATGTAATATCGGAAATGATCGGTATCGGTTTTTTGTTATCAGTATCGTTTTTTTTTTGTTTTTTTTGTGTTTTTTTAAATTAAATCCACATAAAAAACACAATATACACTTACAATTAGTGCACCACCATCACTCCAGTGTTCTAATTAGAGATGTAAATGCGTTAAAATGTAATATCGGAAATTATCGGTATCGTTTTTTTGTTATCAGTATCGGTTTTGTTTTTTTTGGGTTGTTTTTTTTTTAAATTAAATCCACATAAAAAACACAAGATACACTTACAATTAGTGCACCAACCCAAAAAACCTCCCTCCCCCATTTACACTCATTCACACAAAAGGGTTGTTTCTTTCTGTTATTAATATTCTGCTTCCTACATTATATATCAATATATATCAATACAGTCTGCAAGGGATACAGTCCGTAAGCACACATGATTGTGCGTGCTGCTGCTCCACTAATAATACTAACCTTTAACACTTAATTTTACAAATTTTCATTAATTACTAGTTTCTATGTAACTGTTTTTATATTGTTTTACTTTCTTTTTTATTCAAGAAAATGTTTTTAATTTATTTATCTTATTTTATTTGATTCATTTTTTAAAAAAGTACCTTATCTTCACCATACCTGGTTGTCCAAATTAGGCATAATAATGTGTTAATTCCACGACTGTATATATCAGTTGATATCGGTATCGGTTGATAAAAGAGTTGGACAATAACGGCATATCGGATATCGGCAAAAAGCCATTATCGGACATCCCTAGTTCTAATGGTACAATGTGTTTGCTCATTGGCTCAGAAGGCTAATTGATGATTAGAAAACCCTTGTGCAATCATGTTCACACATCTGAAAACACTTTAGCTCGTTACAGAAGCTACAAAACTGACCTTCCTTTGAGCAGATTGAGTTTCTGGAGCATCACATTTGTGGGGTCAATGAAACGCTCAAAATGGCCAGAAAAAGAGAACTTTCATCTGAAACTCGACAGTCTATTCTTGTTCTTAGAAATGAAGGCTATTCCACAAAATTGTTTGGCTGACCCCAAACTTTTGAACGGTAGTGTATTTTTCATTTTGATGAGAGCTCAGAGTATGCATGAACAATTGTCCCCCCAAAAAAGTGAATATTACAAAGAACTGCAAAAACTTCCTAAGCCTTTTATTTGGCTTTTTCAGCATGAAATATACAAAAAAAAAACTTTAGCACTTTTGCAATTATTTCACATTTTTTGGTGCTTTAATCTGCACTACATTATGTGCTAATTGTATTATTTGGACCTTGACTAACCCTAATTTGGGAAGAAAAAGCACACACACACTTTCATAAGTATTAGTTTGATGTTAACGTTTCAAAGTTTGCAGCTGCACTCTCGTTTTTAAATCATATATTATTCACTGTTGGCTTAAATTAAGCATTTCCAAGCATAACATGGCTACAGGAACTACAAATATCAATAGTATAGTTGTATCGGCCACTAAATGAGACCAGACCAATCAGTATCATGGCCACTGATTGGCTCAGCCTCTGCAAGCGTTACTATATTAGATTTAGGGAGTGTAAAGGTGACTATGTGGCTCTTATTTCTTTTTTAACAAGGTTTTCATCATGTTTAAAAATATTTTGAAGGTCATAAACATGTGGTTTTATGTTCTAGCTATAAGAAATATCAACTTCTACTTCACAAAATATAAATGTACCACGGTCGGTCGGGGCGAAACTACTCAAGAGCAACAAATATGCACTAAAGCAGCGGTTCTCAAATCATCTCAGTAAAAACTTGTCTCTCCAAGTACCACATGATGAGAGACGTTAAGATACAGTCGCATAGTAGGCCTAAGTATTCATTAAAAACAAGGCCGGGATTAAGAAATTATTGTTTTTTGGGGGGGTTTTTTGTATTTACTAAGTATATTTAATATTTATGGCCCCTTTACTATTTTGAATATAGAAAAATAAAACACTCTACTTTAATCAAGTGATTATTTGGCGTACCACTAACACAGGGGTCACCAACGCGGTGCCCGCGGGCACCAGGTAGCCCGTAAGGACCAGATGAGTAGCCCGCTGGCCTGTTCTAAAAATAGCTCAAATAGCAGCACTTACCAGTGAGCTGCCTCTATATTTTAAATTGTATTTATTTACTAGCAAGCTGGTCTCGCTTTGCTCGACATTTTTAATTCTAAGAGAGACAAAACTCAAATAGAATTTGAAAATCCAAGAAAATATTTTAAAGACTTGGTCTTCGCTAACTGACAAAGAAACAGATAACAGATTTGGTGTCCAGTTCAAAGTGTGACATGATTTATTGACAAATTTGAGAGTTGACTTTTGTATTTTACATGAGTTATTATTTGTACAAACATGGTGCAAAGTCATTCATGATTTGTTCAAAAATGTTAGTGGCTAGCTAGTTAAAATGGGATATTGTTTTTTAAGTGTTGAAAGTACAAACAAAACTAATAAAAATGTATCACTTTATGAATGGGGGACCTTTTGGATCCCAAATATATTTAGTAGGATTTTATTTAACATTTCACTGTGATTACTCAAAAATATGAAATAATTAAAATCAATGGTGTCCTGCATTATTGATCTTTTAAGGTTCTAATTTACGGAGCCCCTAAAGGGACATGGGAATTTTTTTTTTTTTAGACATGTATCTCGTGGCCACGAGAAAGTATCTCGTGGCCACGAGAAAGTATCTCGTGGCCACGAGAAAGTTTCTCGTGGCCACGAGAAACTTTTTATAAAAAAAAAAAAAAAAAAAAAAATAATAATAATTTTTTTTTTTTTTTTTTTTTTTTTAATAAAAAGTTTCTCGTGGCCACGAGAAACTTTCTCGTGGCCACGAGATACTTTCTCGTGGCCACGAGAAACTTTCTCGTGGCCACGAGAAACTTTCTCGTGGCCACGAGAAACTTTCTCGTGGCCACGAGAAAGTATTGGATGCGTGCTGATGGTTTAGTGTGTGTTAAAATGGCAGTTTAGGAGTTAATATGGCTGTATTTCCAGATAGGACTTTCCCCCATGTGTGTTGTGGCAAAATGTGAATGCTTGATTAGTAGGTGTGAGACAAACACTTTATCTTCGTGGTTATTGTAACGCTACGTGTTTGACATTATTTAAGACGTTATCATGCCCGGGAAAGGACAGTTTTCCTCTTCTGTGGCTGTGGGGGGTGGGCGTGGCTTGCGGACCTGCAGTGAAGCGGAGTGTGTCAGTTAGTCCCATGTTGATGTCATCAAACTTCTTTCTTGCTTGGAAGACACACACACAATTGTAACTGTTATTTCTTCCTGCAAATAATAAATATGTACAACGTGTTTGGATGTATTCATTTATGTAAAATTGTCATTAAATGTAATATTGCCTGACAAAAAGTGATACGACGTACGTAATATTTTGATATTTACACATCGCATATTTACACACGCACATCTGACTAGAATACCCTTATGTGCATTACATATATCAACATCAACTACCTACTGTACTGTTTACTTGTTGAAATACCCTTTTTAGAACAAATATCTACCCACATAATTTATATATATATATATATATATATATATATATATATATATATATATATATATATATATATATATATATATATATATATATATATATATATATATATATATATATATGCATATATATATACGTGTATGTATGTATATGCATATATATATATATATATATATATATATATATATATATATATATATATATATATATATATATATATGCATATATATATATATACGTGTATGTATGTATATGCATATATATATATATATATATATATATATATATATATATATATATATATATATATATATGCATATATATATATACGTGTATGTATGTATATGCATATATATATATATATATATATATATATATATATATATATATATATATATATATATATATATATATATATATATGCATATATATATATATATATATATATATATATATATATATATGCATATACATACATACACGTATATATATATATATGCATATATATATATATATATATATATATATATATATATATATATATATATATATATATATATATATATATATATATATATATATATATATATATATATATATATAAATTATGTGGGTAGATATTTGTTCTAAAAAGGGTATTTCAACAAGTAAACAGTACAGTAGGTAGTTGATGTTGATATATGTAATGCACATAAGGGTATTCTAGTCAGATGCGCGTGTGTAAATATGCGATGTGTAAATATCAAAATATTACGTACGTCGTATCACTTTTTGTCAGGCAATATTACATTTAATGACAATTTTACATAAATGAATACATCCAAACACGTTGTACATATTTATTATTTGCAGGAAGAAATAACAGTTACAATTGTGTGTGTATCTTCCAAGCAAGAAAGAAGTTTGATGACATCAACATCGGACTAACTGACACACTCCGCTTCACTGCAGGTCCGCAAGCCACGCCCACCCCCCACAGCCACAGAAGAGGAAAAGTGTCCTTTCCCGGGCATGATAACGTCTTAAATAATGTCAAACACGTAGCGTTACAATAACCACGAAGATAAAGTGTTTGTCTCACACCTACTAATCAAGCATTCACATTTTGCCACAACACACATGGGGGAAAGTCCTATCTGGAAATACAGCCATATTAACTCCTAAACTGCCATTTTAACACACACTAAACCATCAGCACGCATCCAATGCTTTCTCGTGGCCACGAGAAAGTTTCTCGTGGCCACGAGAAAGTTTCTCGTGGCCACGAGAAAGTATCTCGTGGCCACGAGAAACTTTCTCGTGGCCACGAGAAAGTTTCTCGTGGCCACGAGAAACTTTTTATTAAAAAAAAAAAAAAAAAAAAAAAATTTTTTTTTTTTTATTTTTTTTTTTATTTTTATAAAAAGTTTCTCGTGGCCACGAGAAAGTTTCTCGTGGCCACGAGATACTTTCTCGTGGCCACGAGATACTTTCTCGTGGCCACGAGATACATGTCTAAAAAAAAAAAAATTCCCATGTCCCTTTAGGGGCTCCGTACTAATTACTAAATACTGCATATTTCAGTTTTACTATAAAAAACAAAGTTGTCTGACAGAAAAGGCATAAAACCTTTTTTTTTTTTTTTACTTTATATCAACCTGAAGTTGATATAGAGATTTACTGTAAGCGTTAAATAAAAATAAAAAAATAATTTGACTTATTTTTTAACATTTTAATGACAGAGACCCTTTATGGCCCTAAAGGTTGAAAAAAAAAAATCCATATATTTTGTTATGGTTTGAAAATGAAAAATATCAAAATGGCCCCCGCACGCTTACATTTTTCCGTGTGCGGCCCTCAGTGGAAAAAGTTTGGACACCCCTGCTCTAATAGGATGTTACCTAAAATAGTACCAAAAAAATGGATATAAGGACTACAAATCTCATTAGCATGCCCCCCTCAGTCCAGACAGGAGCAGACAAAGCTGGTGGCGGTTTTTTTTTTTTTTTAGTGGGCTCCACCAGGCTGTGGTCAGCCTTTGATGTGTGCCCATTATAGTGGGATGCAAGGGGGTTACTAGAGGGGTAAGGGGGCCGCTCAGAGAAGGTTGTGGGGAAAAAAAAAAAATAGGTGAATTGAAAATGTAAATTATTATACATTTATTTTGAATGTATATAGTGCAAACATCTACAGTGTCAGCTAAAGGCAGCTCAGAAATATCTCATTACTGTGGATTTTGTTTCACAATAATAATAATACAATTAAAAAGTAAAATTTTTCTGATAAGAAATAATGTAAATCCAGTTGATTTGTTCAAGACATTCAAAAATAGGAAAACAAAACACATTTTATAGAGAATAATTATAGTTTTACATGTGGAAATCAATGCAAAATGCATATAAATGATGAATAAAATATATAAATGAACATTTAACATCACTTTTACATTTATCAAAGACTTGTTGGCAAAGATGGCGATGAGTGGAAAGGGACTCGTTTGTTACGGACAATGTATGAAAACAGATTTTTGTCAAAAAACTACACCGCAAAAAGCGAAATCTAAGTAAGATGAAATATGTCAAATAAGGGTGATATTTGCTTATTTTCTGTCTGATAAGATAATTCTTCTCACTAAGCAGATTTCATGTTAGAGTGTTTTACTTGTTTTAAGTGTTTTGCTCCTAAATGATCTCAGTAAGATATTACAACTTGTTGCTGAGATTTGATGACATATATTGAGTAAAACATGCTTGAAACTAGAATATCAACTAGGGATGTCCGATAATGGCTTTTTGCCGATATCCGATATTACGATATTGTCCAACTCTTTAATTACTGATACCGATATCAACCGATATATGCAGTCGTGGAATTAACACATTATTATGCCTAATTTGGACAACCAGGTATGGTGAAGATAAGGTCCTTTTTAAAAAAAAAAAAAAAAAATAAGATAACTAAATTAAAAACATTTTCTTGAATAAAAAAGAAAGTAAAACAATATAAAAACAGTTACATAGAAACTAGTAATGAATGAAAATGAGTCAAATTAACTGTTAAAGGTTAGTACTATTAGTGGAGCAGCAGCACGCACAATCATGTGTGCTTACGGACTGTATCCCTTGCAGACTGTATTGATATATATTGATATATAATGTAGGAACCAGAATATTGATAACAGAAAGAAATGGGGGGAGGGAGGTTTTTTGGGTTGGTGCACTAATTGTAAGTGTATCTTGTGTTTTTTATGTTGATTTAATTAAAAAAAAAACAAAAAAAAAACGATACAGACAATAAAAAACCGATACCGATAATTTCCGATATTACATTTTAACGCATTTATCGGCCATCCCTAGCCTGCATGGCAGCTTTGTGTCAATATTGCAACTTTTTTTTGTTAGATTTCACCTCATTCCACTTTTTTTTAAATGTTTTTTTAAATTTGTGCAATATTATCAATTTTGCAATTTTTGCAGAATGTGTGGCGGGCCGCTAAACAATTAGCTGCGGGCCGCAAATGGCCCCGGGCCGCACTTTGGACACCCCTCTATTAGAGTGTTCTGACCCGGTCACTTCATTAGGTACTCTTGCAACACAATCCTAATATTAAACATAAGTATTGTCTTTATGATTACATAAACTGTTTTTTTATTTTATAAATGAACTGACATTTATACTCATTAATTTGCACAGAGCTAATACTGTAGGTTTGTGTTTGGTTTGTTTTGCTGTTTTAGCATCTTTAACGCACATCAGGTATTAACGAGGCCCATGTCCGCTTGCTTGGTGCCAAATAAAACTGACGACACGCGTTTTTTAAGGCGGATTTATTTTTGACGGCGCCCTTGCGTTGGCTCTCGTTAGAAGCTGCAGGTGTGCCTAATGTTGTGTCCCGTTGTTCGTTTATTTATTTCATTCATAAAAAGCAAAGGAAGAAAAATCAAAAATAGGGATGTCCGATAATGGCTTCCGATATTGTCCAACTCTTAATTACCGATACCGATATCAACCGATACCGATATAATACAGTTGTGGAATTAACACATTATTATGCCTAATTTGGACAACCAGGTATGGTGAAGATAAGGTACTTTTTTTTAAAAAATAATTAAATAAAATAAGATAAATAAATTAAAAATAGAGACGTCCGATATATGCGTTAAAATGTAATATCGGAAATTATCGGTATCGTTTTTTTTTTATTATCGGTATCATTGTTTTTTTGTTTTTTTTGTTTTATTTTTTTATAATTAAATCCACATAAAAAACACAAGATACACTTACAATTAGTGCACCAAGCCAAAAAACCTCCCTCCCCCATTCACACTCATTCACACAAAAGGGTTGTTTCTTTCTGTTATTAATATTCTGCTTCCTACATTATATATCAATATATATCAATACAGTCTGCAAGGGATACAGTCCGTAAGCACACATGATTGTGCGTGCTGCTGCTCCACTAATAGTACTAACCTTTAACAGTTAATTTTACAAATTTTCATTAATTACTAGTTTCTATGTAACTGTTTTTATATTGTTATACTTTCTTTTTTATTCAAGAAAATGTTTTTAATTTATTTATATTATTTTACTAATTTTTTTAAAAAGTACCTTATCTTCACCATACCTGGTTCTCCAAATTAGGCATAATAATGTGTTAATTCCACGACTGTATATATCGGTTGATATCGGTATCGGTTGATATCGATATCTGTAATTTAAGAGTTGGACAATATCGGATATCGGCAAAAAGCCATTATCGGACATCCTAATTAAAAACATTTTCTCGAATAAAAAAGAAAGTAAAACAATATAAAAACAGTTACATAGAAACTAGTAATGAATGAAAATGAGTAAAATGAAGTGTTAAAGGTTAGTACTATTAGTGGAGCAGCAGCACGCACAATCGTGTGTGCTTACGGACTGTATCCCTTGCAGACTGTATTGATATATATTGATATATAATGTAGGAAGCAGAATATTAATAACAGAAAGAAACAACCCTTTTGTGTGAATGAGTGTAAATGGGGGAGGGAGGTTTTTTGGCTTGGTGCACTAATTGTAAGTGTATCTTGTGTTTTTTATGTGGATTTGATTTTTAAATTTTAAAAAAAAAATAACAATACCGATAATAAAAAAAAACGATACCGATAATTTCCAATATTAAATTTTAACGAATTTATCGGCCGATATTATCGGCAGGCTGATATTATCGGACATAAAAAATAAAACAACACAACATTGTACACATTGATACATGTTTGTTTTATTATAAGCTCACTGTGTACAATTTAAGGTGTATATTTAATATATGAATGTTTTATTTAACCTTAAGTTGCGTCCCTTTAGTTTTGATATGTTCCCTTGGATAAAATGGGTAAATTCCCACTATTACCTTAAGTTATTTAAATTACTCAATTATTCTTTCAGGTGGATTTTTTTTTATTCAGCACTTGTATTGAGCCTCAATTTAAACCGCTTAAACGCCTTATAGTAGCGCTTTATAGAAGTTGATTACACCATGCAATTGACTTTAATGCTGTACTTGTCAATGCAAATTTGATATGAGATTGCATGAGCGAGTGCAGGTGTGCCTAATGCAGGGGTCACCAACCTTTTTGAAAGCAAGAGCTACTTCTTGGGTAGTGATTAATGCGAAGGGCTACCAGTTTGATACACACTTCAATAAATTGCCAGAAATAGCCAATTTGCTCAATTTACCTTTAACTCTATGTTATTATTAATAATTAATGATATTTACACTTAATTGTACGGTTTAAAAGAGGAGAAAACACGAAAAAAATGACAATTACATTTTGAAACATAGTCTATCTTCAATTTCGACTCTTTAAAATTCAAAATTCAACCGAAAAAAAGAAGAGAAAAACTAGCTAATTCGAATCTTTTTGAAAAAATAAAAAAATAATTTATGGAACATCATTAGTAATTTTTCCTGATTAAGATTAATTTTAGAATTTTGATGACATGTTTTAAATAGGTTAAAATCAAATCTGCACTTTGTTAGAATATATAACAAATTGGACCAAGCTATATTTCTAACAAAGACAAATCATTATTTCTTCTAGATTTTTCAGAACAAAAATTTTAAAATAAATTCAAAAGACTTTGAAATAAGATTTAAATGTGATTCTACAGATTTATCTAGATTTGCCAGAATCATTTTTTTTAATTTTAATCATAATAAGTTTGAAGAAATATTTCACAAATATTCTTCGGCGAAAAAACAGAAGCTAAAATTAAGAATTAAATCAAAATGTATTTATTATTCTTTACAATAAAAAATAAATGTACTTGAACATTGGTTTGAATTGTCAGGAAAGAAGAGGAAGGAATTTAAAAGGTAAAAAGGTATATGTGTTTAAAAATCCTAAAATCATTTTTAAGGTTGTATTTTTTCTCTAAAATTGTCTTTCTGAAAGTTATAAGAAGCAAAGTAAAAAAATAATGAATTTATTTAAACAAGTGAAGACCAAGTCTTTAAAATATTTTCTTGGATTTTCAAATTCTATTTGAGTTTTGTCTCTCTTAGAATTAAAAATGTCGGGCAAAGCGAGACCAGCTTGCTAGTAAATAAATTAAATTTAGAAAAATAGAGGCAGCTCACTGGTAAGTGCTGCTATTTGAGCTATTTTTAGAACAGGCCAGCGGGCTACTCATCTGGTACTTACGGGCTACCTGGTGCCCGCGGGCACCACGTTGGTGACCCCTGGCCTAATGTGTCCTTAAAGGTGGACCATGTGTGACCTCTTATGAAGAGCCACTAGCTTTCATCCACCGTTAAATCCATTTCCAGGACCCGGCGCGGGCATACCTAATGGTGTGTCCTTCCAAACTTACTCTTAATACGCATGATAGTGGGTTCAGTACTTAGACTTAGACATAGACAAACTTTATTGATCCACAAGGGAAATTGTTCCACATATTATCTCAGTTCCAAAGGATGGAAAGGGTAAGGATGGATAAGGATAATGCAGGTATTAAGTAAACTAAAAATGTACCGTAGTAACAATATAAAATATAACATATATGTAATATTTACATATTATATAGGGGTGTAACGGTATGTGTATTTGTATTGAACTGTTTCGGTACGGGGGTTCCGGTTCGGTTCGGAGGTGTACTGAACGAGTTTCCACACGGACATATTAAGTAGCGTAACGCACGTTGTGTAAACAATGCACACCGAGGCACAACACACGGCATGCTAGCAGCTAACGGGCTAGGATAGACTGACCATACGTCCTCTTTTAACCGGACATGTCCTCTTTTGTGGAGTTTCTTAAATGCCTCAAATGTCCGGCATTTTGAGTTAGGGTTGCGTGTATTTTCAATGTACGTTCAGGGTTAAGATGGGGTTAAAAACAAAACAAACAGCAGCATTGGTGAGGGAGGGGCAGAGACAGAGAGAGAGAGAGAGTTATGATAAACGCGCATGCGTCGCCAGGCTCTGCTTTTTATCCATAGATTTAATGTTGTATTATCTATAGCAGGGGTGCCATTTGCGGCCCACAGCTAATGTTTTAAAGGCCCACGGCACATTCTAAAAATACTATTCAAATAAACAAAAACATAACAAAAGTGAAATAAAAAAGCTTAAAGGTGAAATGTAATTTAGAAAAAGTTCAATGTTGACTAATAAAACAAAGCTGTTTTTTTCTTTCTTTCAAACTGTCATTGCTCAAAACATAATATTGAATCAAAATCAATGTTATTATGAATTATTGACCTATCCAAGGTTCCCATTACTTCACATCAAATATTACACTAAGAATAATATTTTTGGTGGAAGATTTTGCAAATTTGGTAAATAAATAACCCAAAAATGTATATTTTGTTGTTTTCTTACTGTACCGAAAATGAACCGAACCGTGACCTCTAAACCGAGGTACGTACCGGACCGGAATTTTGGTGTACCGTTACACCCCTAATATTATATATACGGTATATAATATATACTGATATATTATATTGTTATTAGGGATGTCCGATAATATTGGCCGATAAATGCGTTAAAATGTGATATCGGAAATTATCGATATCGTTTTTTTTAATTATCTGTATCGTTTTGTTTTTTTTGTTGTTGTTTTTTTTTGTTTTTTTTTTATTAAATCAACATAAAAAACACAAGATACACTTACAATTAGTGCACCAGCCCAAAAAACCTCCCTCCCCCCATTTCTTTCTGTTATCAATATTCTGGTTCCTACACTATATATCAATATATATCAATACAGTCTGCAAGGGATACAGTCCGTAAGCACACATGATTGTGCGTGCTGCTGCTCCACTAATAGTACTAACCTTTAACAGTTAATTTGACTCATTTTCATTCATTACTAGTTTCTATGTAACTGTTTTTATATTGTTTTACTTTCTTTTTTATTCAAGAAAATGTTTTTAATTTAGTTATCTTATTTTATTATATTATTTTTTTTTAAGTACCTTATCTTCACCATACCTGGTTGTCCAAATTAGGCATAATAATGTGTTAATTCCACGACTGCATATATCGGTTGATATCGGTATCGGTAATGAAAGAGTTGGACAATATCGGAATATCGGATATCGGCAAAAAGCCATTATCGGACATCCCTAATTGTTATGTTACATTTTTATATAATACATACAATATATAACAATTACCATGTAGAATATTACAGTATATGTAACAGCTGCAGCATAGAATAGACATTCTTAACAAAGAGAGGTAGCTAACATGTCAGGTAATAGACAGATATCATCTATTGCTGTATGGCGAGTGATTAAACAGCGGAATGAAAAAGGAAAAAAATAGACAATAGAGTTTTTAGATGGATTTTTATTTTATTTAACATACTCGCTCTTGTATGTTATTAATAAACCAGTGCAGGTGTACCTAATGAGGTGGCCACTTAAATAGAATCCTCACACAATACGCCAGAAAGAAAGAAAAATACTGTGTGTTTTGTTCCGCCTCGTTTTGTTGCATTCCCTTGCCTCTCCGATCCACTTAATGCCACTTCTTCTGCGATTAGCTGTATCACATGAGGACCGTCGAGCGTCTTGTCGCCGGTCACGCCCGGGACTCGAACACGACACCCTGTTAATCCAATTAACAAGCCGATAACCCCGCACTTCACCTATTCTTCTCCCCTTTCTTCCCCCGAGTCGCTGACAAGGACTCTTTTGCTCGGGCGTGAAAGGAAGGAGTCAAGAGGCTTCTTTCTTAATCCCGGCCTACCAACGCCCCTCATTGGTCCTTGAGCTTTTGTATGGACGGATGGATGTTTGGATGGACCCCCCCCACCCCCCACACCCCCACCCCCCCACATCCCACCCCTTCTCTTTTTTTCCAAAGGGGTGCTCATCACAGTGCGTTAATTTGGCAAAATAGGAGAGGGTTCATTCAAAGACGGTGGCAGAATATTTATTCTGACCACTTTGTGTCTACTTCGTGTAGACGCAAATATTTACACAATTAATTTGCAATATCCAAAATATAACTCTTGAATATTTCTATATAAGTATTTTTTGTCATTAATATTTAAGAAAAACAATCGGTTTATTTCACCTGTTATGGAACCCAACATTGTATTGAAGGTAGGGATGTCCGATAATGGCTTTTTGTTGATATTCCGATATTGTCCAACTCTTAATTACCGATACTGATATATATAGTCGTGTAATTAACACATTATTATGCCTAATTTGGACAACCAGGTATGGTGAAGATAAGGTTCTTTTTAAAAAATATTAATAAAATAAGATAAATAAATTAAAAACATTTTCTTGAATAAAAAAGAAAGTAAAACAATATAAAAACAGTTACATAGAAACTAGTAATTAATGAAAATGAGTAAAAGTAACTGTTAAATTGTTAGTACTATTAGTGGAGCAGCAGCACGCACAATCATGTGTGCTTACGGACTGTATTCCTTGCAGACTGTATTGATATATATTGATATATAATGTAGGAAGCAGAATATTAATAACAGAAAGAAACAACCCTTTTGTGTGAATGAGTGTAAATGGGGGAGGGAGGTTTTTTCTGGTTGGTGCACTAATTGTAAGTGTATCTTCTGTAGTTTATGTCGATTTAATTTAAAAAAAACGATACCGATAATAAAAAAAACTAGGGATGTCCGATAATATCGGCCGATAAATGCGTTAAAATGTAATATCGGAAATAATCTGTATCGGTTTTTTTTATTATCAGTATCGGGGTTTTTTTGTTTTTTTTTAATTAAATCAACATAAAAAAACACAAGATACACTTACAATTAGTGCACCAACCCAAAAAACCTCCCTCCTCATTCACACAAAAGGGTTGTTTCTTTCTGTTATTAATATTCTGCTTCCTACATTATATATCAATATATATCAATACAGTCTGCAAGGGATACAGTCCGTAAGCACACATGATTGTGCGTGCTGCTGCTCCACTAATAATACTAACCTTTAACACTTAATGTTACTCATTTTCATTCATTACTAGTTTCTATGTAACTGTTTTCATATTGTTGTACTTTCTTTTTTATTCAAGAAAATGTTTTTAATGTATTTATCTTATTTTACTAATTTTTTAAAAAAGTACCTTATCTTCACCATACCTGGTTGTCCAAATTAGGCATAATAATGTGTTAATTCCACGACTGCATATATCGGTTGATATCGGTATCGGTTGATATCGGTATCGGTAATTAAAGAGTTGGACAATATCGGCATATCGGATATCGGCAAAAAGCCATTATCGGACATCCCTAGTTCTGGGTATTTGTTCTGTTGTGTTTATGTTGTGTTACGGTGCGGATGTTCTCCCGAAATGTGTTAGTCAGTCTTGTTTGGTGTGGGTTCACAGTGTGGCGCATATTTGTAACAGTGTTAAACTTGTTTATACGGCCACCCTCAGTGTGACTCAAAGTGAATAATGCAATTTTTTTTGGTCCCCTTTATTTAGAAAAGTATCGAAAAGTACTGAAAAGTATCGAAATAATATTGGTATCAGGACAACACAAGTCACTAAAATATCATGCAAAAGCGCAGATTCCAACCATTGAAATACTTTGTATAGTTCAAGACTTAAAGGCCTACTGAAATGAATTTTTTTTATTTAAACGGGAATAGCAGATCCATTCCATGTGTCATACTTGATCATTTCGCGATATTGCCATATTTTTGCTGAAAGGATTTAGTAGAGAAAATCGACGATAAAGTTCGCAACTTTTGCTCGCTGATAAAAAAAAAGCCTTGCCTGTAGCGGAAGTAGCGTGACGTCACAGGAGCTAGAATTCCTCACAATTCCCCGTTGTTTACAATGGAGCGAGAGAGATTCGGACCGAGAAAGTGACGATTACCCCATTAATTTGAGCGAGGATGAAAGATTCGTAGATGAGGAACGTTACAGTGAAGGACTTGAGAGACAGTGATGGACGTATCTTTTTTCGCTCTGACCGTAACTTAGGTACAAGCTGGCTCATTGGATTCCACACTCTCTCCTTTTTCTATTGTGGATCACGGATTTGTATTTTAAACCACCTCTGATACTATATCCTCTTGAAAATGAGAGTCGAGCACGCGAAATGGACATTTAAAGTGACTTTTATCCCCACGACAATACATCGGTGACACACTTAGCTACTGAGCTAACGTGATAGCATCGTTCTCAAATGCAGATAGAAACAAAATGAATAAATCCCTGACTGGAAGGATAGACAGAAGATCAACAATACTATTAAACCATGTACATGTAACTACACGGTTAAAAATTCTCAGCCTGGTAAGGCTCAACAATGCTGTTGCTAACGACGCTAAGGCTAATCTAGCAACTTAGCAACCGGACCTCACAGAACTATGATAAAAACATTAGCGCTCCACCTACGCCAGCCAGCCCTCATCTTCCCATCAACAGCCGTGCTCACCTGCGTTCCAGCGATCGACGGCGCAACGAAGGACTTCATCCGTGGGTTTGGCGGCAAGCATCGGCTAGGCGTAGTAAGTAGTCCTTGTTGTGTTGCTGTAAGTATTGTACTTAGCCGCTAATACACCGATCGATCCCACCTACAACGTTCTTCTTTGCAGCCTCCATTGTTCATTAAACAAATTGCAAAAGATTCACCAACACAGATGTCCAGAATACTGTGGAGTTATGTCGAAGAAAACAAGAGGTTTTTATATCGGGTCAGATGGGGTACAACCACTTCCGTGGATTTTGTGACGCCACGCGCATAAATCATATCCAAAGGAGTTTTTCAACCGGAAGTGTGGCGGGAAGTTTAAAATGTCACTTTATAAGTTAACCCGGCCGTATTGGCATGTGTTGCAATGTTAAAGGCCTACTGAAACCCACTACTACCGACCACGCAGTCTGATAGTTTATATATCAATGATGAAATCTTAACATTATAACACATGCCAATACGGCCGGGTTAACTTATAAAGTGACATTTTAAATTTGCCGCTAAACTTCCGGTTCGAAACGCCTCTGAGGATGACGTATGCGTGTGACGTAGCCCGACGAACACGGGTATGCCTTCCACATTGAAGCCGATATGAAAAAGCTCTGTTTTCATTTCATAATTCCACAGTATTCTGGACATCTGTGTTCGTGAATCTGTTTCAATCATGTTCATTGCATTATGGAGAAGGAAGCCAAGCAAGCAAAGAAGAAAGTTGTCGGTGCGAAATGGACGTATTTTTCGAACGTAGTCAGCCACAACAGTACACAGCCGGCGCTTCTTTGTTTACATTCCCGAAAGATGCAGTCAAGATGGAAGAACTCGGATAACAGAGACTCTAACCAGGAGGACTTTTGATTTGGATACACAGACGCCTGTAGGGAACTGGGACAACACAGACTCTTACCAGGATTACTTTGATTTGGATGACAAAGACGCAGACGTGCTACTGTGAGTATGCAGCTTTGGCTTTTTTTTGCGTATGTACGTAACTTTTTTAAAATATATAAGCTTTATGAACCTTGGGTTAGGTGAACGGTCTTTTGGGCTGAGTGATTGTGTGTGTTGATCATGTGTTTGAATTGTATTGGCGTGTTCTATGGAGCTAGGAGCTAGCAGAGGAGCTAGGAGCTAGCATAACAAACACGCAGGTGTTATTATGCAGGATTAATTTGTGGCATATTAAATATAAGCCTGGTTGTGTTGTGGCTAATAGAGTATATATATGTCTTGTGTTTATTTACTGTTGTAGTCATTCCCAGCTGAATATCAGGTACCGTGAGTATGCAGCCTTGGCTGCTAAACATTCGATAACTTGACCGTATGTGCGCGTCACGTACGTAACTTTTTAAAAATATATAAGCTTTATGAACCTTGGGTTAGGTAAACGGTCTTTTGGGCTGAGTGATTGTGTGTGTTGATCAGGTGTTTGTATTGTATTGGCGTGTTCTATGGAGCTAGGAGCTAGCAGAGGAGCTAGGAGCTAGCATAACAAACACGCAGGTGTTTTTATGCAGGATTAATTTGTGGCATATTAAATATAAGCCTGGTTGTGTTGTGGCTAATAGAGTATATATATGTCTTGTGTTTATTTACTGTTGTAGTCATTCCCAGCTGAATATCAGGTCACCCCCGGCTCTCACAGCATCTTCCCTATCTGAATAGCTTCAACTCCCCACTAGTCCTTCACTTGCACTTTACTCATCCACAAATCTTTCATCCTCGCTCAAATTAATGGGGAAATTGTCGCTTTCTCGGTCCGAATCTCTCTCACTTCATGCGGCCATCATTGTAAACAATAGGGAACTTTGCGTATATGTTCAACTGACTACGTCACGCTACTTCCGGTAGGGGCAAGCCTTTTTTTTATCAGATACCAAAAGTTGCAATCTTTATCGTCGTTGTTCTATACTAAATCCTTTCAGCAAAAATATGGCAATATCGCGAAATGATCAAGTATGACACATAGAATAGATCTGCTATCCCCGTTTAAATAAAAAAAATTCATTTCAGTAGGCCTTTAAGATTTCATCATTGATATATAAACTATCAGACTGCGTGGTCGCTAGTAGTGGCTTTTTCTTTAGAAAAGATGAGTGCACATCATAATGGCAGCTACACTTTACATCTTAAAGATCTAAAAAAGTTATTTGGGAATGTCCGGCGGGCCAGATTGAAAAGCTTAATGGGCCGCATGTGGCCCCCGGGCCTTAATTTGCCCAGGTCTGGTTTAACTGATCTTTGTTTGGTGCCATCCCAGTCGATAACGCCGTGATACAAAGGACAAAAGTCCGTCTGTTTGGTCCAGATCCAAATGAGGGACGGTTCGGCCTTGAGTGCCATCCTGCTTGTCACTAAGATGGATCAGACTTGATGTTTTTCCGCGAGGACTGCCGTCATTTCCCAAAGAATACGTCTTCCCAAGGCCGAAAGGTGGCCGTCCCCCGCCAGAGCGGCCCTAATGACACAATTAGTCTTGTGATTGGGACGCTACCCAAGTGTCCTGTGGGACGCATTACAGATGTCATAGAAGACACACCTACTTTTATTTTTGGGGGGCTTTTTATGCTGTACCACCTATGAAAAGGAGCATATTTCCTGGCCCCCATAGGTCATCTTGGTATTCAATCATTCCTGTCCTATAAGCCTCGTTCCAAACCAAAGCCACATCTCTTTGAAGCCACGGGTCAAATGGAGACCCTGGTATCTCAATCTCATTGCCTATCCAGCCATATGTCCTTTCTGGCTTATCCCTTACTAGGCTGCAAACATCAAGACAGCACATTTTCTTCTGCCCGTCCGGGCCTCGTATCTGTCATTGCCCAAAGCGACCGTTGCGGGCCTCCTGTGATGTTTCCGGATCCGTGCGGACACTTCCAGCCAGTCCGAGGGAGGTCCCGCGCTCTGCATGCTTGAGGGCTCCCGCCATGCTTCCACGCCGGAAGGTGCATCGGGTTTGGGGGGTTTTTATCGCAATGGATTTACAGCTCCGAGGGTGAGGCTGAAGGCGATTGGTGACCAGTGCTGCCAGACTCGGTCCATGGTGGACATCCAGTGGCTCAAAGTGAAATGTTAATAAATAGAGCCGCTTTATCTGGGCTGCTCTTCTGAAATGATCACGGACATGAAGGTCCGTCTCCATCCTCTCTATGGCCATTAAATGCTGACCTTTTCCTGCATGACCATGGATGGAACTTCTGAGGATGCCTCCAATGTCATTAAGTCGCTACGGGAGCAGCACTGTTGGGAAAAACTGTTTAGTAGGACTTTGTACACAAAGTGATGCTCCGTCATTGGTAGAAAGTCTACTTTTTGTCAGAAAGTGTTCTAACTTTGACCCCCCTCAACGCCTTCAATTACACAAAATATATACGGCTTAGGGAGCTATTTTTGCGACTATACTGGATAGATATCACCTAAAAGCTTTTGAAATAATGGCAAAACACAATAGAACAGGGGTCACCAACGCGGTGCCCGCGGGCACCAGGTAGCCCGTAAGGACCAGATGAGTAGCCCGCTGGCCTGTTCTAAAAATAGCTCAAATAGCAGCACTTACCAGTGAGCTGCCTCTATTTTTTAAATTGTATTTATTTACTAGCAAGCTGGTCTCGCTTTGCCCAACATTTTTAATTCTAAGAGAGACAAAACTCAAATAGAATTTGAAAATCCAAGAAAATATTTTAAAGACTTGGTCTTCACTTGTTTAAATAATTTCAAAAATTTTTTTACTTTGCTTTTTATAACTTTCAGAAAGACAATTTTAGAGAAAACATACAACCTTAAAAATGATTTTAGGATTTTTAAACACATATACCTTTTTACCTTTTAAATTCCTTCCTCTTCTTTCCTGACCATTTAAATCAATGTTTAAGTAATTTTTTTATTTTTATTGTAAAGAATAATAAATACATTTTAATTTAATTCTTCATTTTAGCTTCTGTTTTTTCGACGAAGAATATTTGTGAAATATTTCTTCAAACTTATTATGATTAAAATTCAAAAAAATGATTCCGGCAAATCTAGAAAATCTGTAGAATCAAATTTAAATCTTATTTCAAAGTCTTTTGAATTTCTTTTAAAATTTTTGTTCTGGAAAATCTAGAAGAAATAATGATTTGTCTTTGTTAAAAATATAGCTTGGTCCAATTTGTTATATATTCTAACAAAGTGTAGATTGGATTTTAACCTATTTAAAACATGTCATCAAAATTCTAAAATTAATCTTAATCAGGAAAAATTACTAATGATGTTCCATAAATTATTTTTTTTATTTTTTCAAAAAGATTCGAATTAGCTCGTTTTTCTCTTCTTTTTTTCGGTTGAATTTTGAATTTTAAAGAGTCGAAATTGAAGATAAACTATGTTTCAAAATTTAATTGTCATTTTTTTCGTGTTTTCTCCTCTTTTAAACCGTTCAATTAAGTGTAAATATCATTAATTATTAATAATAACATAGAGTTAAAGGTACATTGAGCAAATTGGCTATTTCTGGCAATTTATCTAAGTGTGTATCAAACTGGTAGCCCTTCACATTAATCACTACCCAAGAAGTAGCTCTTGCTTTCAAAAAGGTTGGTGACCCCTGCAGTAGAACGTGTGAATTAACAAATGTAAGTCACGACAATTTCAGAGATTGTCTTTCCAAAAACAGGTAAAATAACACAAAATCCCCCGAAGAGCAGGGAAACCTGCGGAACAGTCTTGTAGGGATGACATTGCCTCTGTGTTTTTTCCTGACCTAACGATTAAATATATATATATATTTAATCGTTATGTTTTTTTGTTTTTTCCTGACCTATATATATATATACATACAGTATATATTTAATCGTTAGGTCAGGAAAAAACACAGAGGCTATTTCATCCCTACAAGCCTGTTCCGCAGGTTTCCCTGCTCTTCAGGGGATTTGTGTTATTTTGTCCCTGAAGAGCAGGGAGACCTGCAAAACAGGCCTGTAGGGAGGAAATAGCCTCTGTGTTTTTTTTAATTTATATATAGCAAAATATACGACTCTACTGGATGTATATCACCTAAAAGCTTTTGAAATAACGTGTGAATTAACAAATATAAGTCACAACAATTTCAGAGATTGTCTTACCTAAACAGGTGAAGAAAAAATGTGAACCCTAAACACTTTGAAATGAGTATTAAATATGATTAAAAGTTGAGGTTTCTGTGGTTTATCCGTTATACAGTGCTCAATACCGGGTTAGAGCGGAATATACGTTAGGTCAGGGGGAAAAAACACAGAGGCTATTTCATCCCTACAAGCCTGTTTCATCCCCACAAGCCTGTTTCGCAGGTTTCCCCGCTCTTCGTGGACAAAATAACACAAATCCCCTGAAGAGCAGAGAAACCTGTGAAACAGGCGTGTAGGGATGAAATAGCTTATTTTTTTCCTGAAGAGCAGGGAAACCTGAGAAACAGGCTTGTGGGGATGAAACAGGCTTGTATGGATGAAATAGCCTCTGTGTTTTTTCCTGACCTAATGATTAAATATGTATTTTTTTTGGGGGGGGGGGGGGTATTTGCTTTAAAATGAATACATTTACACTAAGAATAAAAAATGTGCCGATCCATTCTGAAATGATGGCAATGTAGCCTTCATAGCCCAACTTGTCGGCCATATTTGTAGCGTAAGAGACACACGATTTTGTCACTATGGCTTACTTTACAAAAAAAATAAATAACTGAAGATTTGATCTCTGAATTAATGGCAAAATTTAGCATTTTTAAGTGAGGTTTGTAGGCCATATTTGCAGATGTGTTGCATTATGGCTCCACCAAGTTAGGAGTATTACATTGCTGCTGTTGACTATCATTCTTTTCTGTTATTATTGTTGAACAGTCAACACTTTGCAGGGATGGAAAATAAATAAATATATATATATATATATATATATATATATATATATGTGTGTGTGGGGAAAAATCACAAGACTATTTCATCTCTACAGGCCTGTTTCATGAGGGTTTCCTCAATCATCAGGAGATTTAATATATATATATATATATATATATATATATATATATATATATATATATATATATATATATATATATATATATATATATATTCCTGGCTCTGAATTTGCTCATATATATATATATATATATATATATATATATATATATATATATATATATATATATATATATATATATATATATATATATGAGCAAATTCATATATATATATATATATATATATATATATATATATATATATATATATATATATATATATATATGAGCAAATTCAGAGCCAGGAATATCTCTTAAGCAACTAAAACAATAATATATATTAAATAATAAGACATTAACATTAAAAAAATGAAGGCAAATTGAGCCACAATAACTTAACAGCACCATAGACTCAGTAGGCAGATATTACTGTGCGTTCTTAGGTCTCAACATATTTGGAGGGTATCATTCTTGCTGTCAACTTCCACAAAAAGCTCAATTTTTTTTGTTCTTATTAATGAACCTTAAGCACTTTTTTCCCACGGCAGAGTAGATAATGCACGGAAATGGTGCATTATTGTGGAGTGTGGCCATTTTTGTGAATTATGCTGCTGTGAGTTTGCTTAAAGGCCTACTGAAATGGAATGTTTTTATTTAAACGGGGATAGCAGATCCATTCTATGTGTCATACTTGATCATTTCGCGATATTGCCATACTTTTGCTGAAAGGATTTAGTAGAGAACAACGACGATAAAGTTCGCAACTTTTGGTCGCTGATGAAAAAAAGCCTTGCCTGTACCGGAAGTAGCGTGACGTCACAGGTTGAAGGACTGCTCATATTTCCCCGTTGTTTACACCAGCAGCGAGAGAGATTCGGACCGAGAAAGCGACGATTACCCCATTAATTTGAGCGAGGATGAAACCTTCGTGGATGAGGACAGTGAGAGTGAAGGACTAGAGTGCAGTGCAGGACGTATCTTTTTTCGCTCTGACCGTAACTTAGGTACAAGCTGGCCCATTGGATTCCACACTTTCTCCTTTTTCTATTGTGGATCACAGATTTGTATTTTAAACCACCTCGGATACTATATCCTCTTGAAAATGAGAGTCGAGAACACGAAATGGACATTCACAGTGACTTTTATCTCCACGACAATACATCGGCGAAGCTCTTTAGCTACTGAGCTAACGTGATAGCATCGGGCTCAAATGCAGATAGAAACAAAATAAATAAATCCCTGACTGGAAGGATAGACAGAAGATCAACAATACTATTAAACCATGGACATGTAACTACACGGTTAATAATTCCCAGCCTGGCGAAGCTTAACAATGCTGTTGCTAACGACGCCATTGAAGCTAACTTAGCAACGGGACCTCACAGAGCTATGATAAAAAAACATTAGCGCTTCACCTACGCCAGCCCTCATCTGCTCATCAACACCCGTGCTCACCTGCGTTCCAGCGATCGACGGAAGGACGAAGGACTTCACCCGATCATCTGTGCGGTCGGCGGCTAGCGTCGGATAGCACGTCTGCTATCCAAGTCAAAGTCCTCCTGGTTGTGTTGCTGTAGTCCGCCGCTAATACACCGATCCCACCTACAGCTTTCTTCTTTGCAGTCTTCATTGTTCATTAAACAAATTGCAAAAGATTCACCAACACAGATGTCCAGAATACTGTGGAATTATGAAATGAAAACAGAGCTTTTTTGTATTGGATTCAATGGGGTACCAATACTTCCGTTTCAACTATTGACGTCACGCGCATACGTCATCATACATAGACGTTTTCAACCGGAAGTTTAGCGGCAAATTTAAAATGTCACTATAAGTTAACCCGGCCGTATTGGCATGTGTTGCAATGTTAAGATTTCATCATTGATATATAAACTATCAGACTGCGTGGTCGCTAGTAGTGGCTTTCAGTAGGCCTAACCTAACCTTCTTTACTAACATTATGACATTTGTCATAATATTTTGACCACTTTTTTGAATTTTCACAAATATTTTTTTGTGGCGGAAGAACATTTCCTGAGATTGACAGATTTCCAAAACAAAACAAAAAAACCTTAAAGAATTAATTTTATGAAAGTATGTCCTGAACTTGTATTTATTTATTTACCTTTGTTTTCACAAATATATTTTTGTGGTGTAAATTACATTAGGTGCCAACATTTCCTGAGATTGACGCAAATTCCCCCCCAAAAATCGCCTTAAAGAATTAATTTTATGTGAGCTTAACATTATTTACATTTCCAAGTCATATTCCTTGCAAATGAATGTTCCATGCAGAAGTAGAATGTGCTGGAACCTCTGCAGGACATTGTTCACCCTCCAGCGATTGGACCGTTTCCTTCCAAAAGTGTCCCATCCCATAAAGAAGTCCATCTGCTTCTCTCCACCTGCTTCTTTCCAAGGATGCTGAAGCCTACATCCTGCATTTAGAGGCTTTTAGACAAGTCTGGTGATTCAGCAAGAGGCCGCCGGGCTGAGCTCGCTCACGCCTATCTGCACTTTTTACTGGTCTGGCCGGCGGGCTGCAGAAGGACAAGCAGCAAGCAGGAAGTAGCTTGTCCGTGGACGACCTTGCTCCTCTCCTCACCTACTGGCTTGGAGTGGCTCCCAGTCCGCGGATGGGGGGCATTTTGGACCGGCACCAAGTCTCTACCCCCACAGATGTTACTGAGCCACTAGATATGATGCATTGTTCATGGAGGCTTTTTGCTACTCGGTGCACACGTGCATTTAATATCATTCTGCACGTTTACTCACCTTTTAGGAATCCGGAACAGGAACTCTCGTCACTCACTCAGCAGCGCCCTCTATAGATTATTTAAAGCAGGGGTGTCAAACTCCTTTTAGATGGGGGGCCACATGGAGAAAAATCTACTCCCAAGTGGGCCGGACTGGTAAAATCACGGCACGATAACTTAAAAATAAAGACAACTTCAGATTGTTTGGTTTGTTTAAAAATAGAACAAGCACATTCTGAAAATGTATGAATCATAATGTTGGCGGTTTATAGTAGTCTATCTTTATGTGTCGTTATTTATACTTTCTGAATAAATGATGTGATAATGTTCATCAGTCAACTGATTGGTGTTAATTTTCCAAAAAAAAACAAATTAAGGATGTTATTTATGTAGTTGGATTATTTTCCTCGACTGGTGTACTAACATCATGTGGTTTATTTTTTATTTTTTGCATATGTAGCATCATCTACAAAGAATTGCAATTGCGACATCTAGTGGACACATTTAGAACAACTGTTTCTTTCATTCAAAAATTTCGGCTCATTTTTATACTTAGCAAACTAGAGATGTCCGATAAATGCGTTGAAATGTATTAATAATAATAATTATCGGTATCGGTTTTTTTATTATCGGTATCGTTTTTTTTTTTTTTTTTTTTTTTTTTTTTTAATTAAATCATCATAAAAAACACAAGATACACTTACAATTAGTGCACCAACCCAAAAAACCTCCCTCCCCCATTTACACTCATTCACACAAAAGGGTTGTTTCTTTCTGTTATTAATATTCTGCTTCCTACATTATATATCAATATATATCAATACAGTCTGCAAGGGATACAGTCCGTAAGCACACATGATTGTGCGTGCTGCTGCTCCACTAATAATACTAACTTTTAACAGTTAATTTTACTAACTTTCATTCATTACTAGTTTCTATGTAACTGTTTTTATATTGTTGTACTTTCTTTTTTATTCAAGAAAATGTTTTTAATTTATTTATCTTATTTTACTAATTTTTTTAAAAAGTACCTTATCTTCACCATACTTGGTTGTCTAAATTAGGCACTGCATATATCGGTTGATATCGGTATCGGTTGATAACGGTATCTGTAATTAAAGAGTTGGACAATATCGGAATATCGGATATCGGCAAAAAGCCATTATCGGACATCCCTATAGCAAACTCATCCCGCGGGCCGGATAAAACATTTTCGTCGTTATTTATACTTTCTGAATAAATTATGTGATAATGTTCATCAGTCAACTGATTGGTGTTCATTTTCTATCAAGATAAAAAAAAAATTATATAAAAACCAAATTACAGGATGTTATTTATGTAGTTGGATTATTTTCCTCGACTGATGCACTAACATCATGTGGTTTCTTTTTTATTTTTTGCATATGTAGCATCATCTACAAAGAATTGCTATTGCGACATCTAGTGGACACATTTAGAACAACTGTTTCTTTCATTCAAAAATTTCGGCTCATTTTTATACTTACGATATTATCGGCCGATATATGCGTTAAAATGTAATATCGGAAATTATCGGTATCGTTTTTTTTATTATCGGTATCGTTTTTTTGTTTTTTTTAATTTATTTATTAATTTTTTAAAAATTAAATCAACATAAAAAACACAAGATACACTTACAATTAGTGCACCAAGCCAAAAAACCTCCCTCCCCTCATTCACACAAAAGGGTTGTTTCTTTCTGTTATTAATATTCTGCTTCCTACATTATATATCAATATATATCAATACAGTCTGCAAGGGATACAGTCCGTAAGCACACATGATTGTGCGTGCTGCTGCTCCACTAATAGTACTAACCTTTAACACTTAATTTTACTAATTTTCATTCATTACTAGTTTCTATGTAACTGTTTTTATATTGTTGTACTTTCATTTTTATTCAAGAAAATGTTTTTAATTTATTTATCTTATTTTACTAATTTTTTTAAAAAGTACCTTATCTTCACCATACCTGGTTGTCCAAATTAGGCATAATAATGTGTTAATTCCACAACTGCATATATCGGTTGATATCGGTATCGGTTGATATCGGTATCGGTAATTAAAGAGTTGGACAATATCGGAATATCGGATATCGGTAAAAAGCCATTATCGGACAGCCCTATAGCAAACTCATCCCGCGGGCCGGATAAACCTTTTCGTCGTTATTTATATTTTCTGAATAAATGATGTGATAATGTTCATCAGTCAACTCATTGGTGTTAATTTTCTATCCTGATAAAAGAAATAAAAAGTAAATCTAATTACAGGATGTTATTTATGTAGTTTGCTCATTTTCCTTGACTGATGTACTAACATCATGTGGTTTATTTTTTTTTACATACGTAGCATCATCTACAAAGATACAAAGAATTGCTATTGTGACATCTAGTGGACACATTTAGAACAGCTGTTTCTTTTATTAAAAAAATTCGGCTCATTTTTATACTAAGCAAACTCGTCCCGCGGGCCGGATAAAACCTTTTCGTCGTTATTTGTATTTTCTGAATAAATGATGTGATAATGTTCATCAGTCAACTCATTGGTGTTAATTTTCAATCAAGATTTAAAAAAAATAATATAAAAATCTAATTACAGGATGTTATTTATGTAGTTTGATCATTTTCCTCGACTGATGCACTAACATCATGTGGTTTATTTTTTTTTGCATATGTAGCATCATCTACAAAGATACAAAGAATTGCTATTGCGACATCTAGTGGACACATTTAGAACAACTGTTTCTTTCATTCAAAAATTTCGTCTCATTTTTATACTCAGCAAACTCATCCCGCGGGCCGGTTAAAACCTTTTCGTCGTTATTTATACTTTCTGAATAAATGATGTGATAATGTTCATCAGTCAACTCATTGGTGTTAATTGTCAATCAAGAATAAAAAAATAATATAAAAATCCAATTACAGGATGTTATTTATGTAGTTTGATCATTTTCCTCGACTGGTGTACTAACATCATGTGTTTGTTTGTTTTTTGCATATGTAGCATCATCTACAAAGATACAAATAATTGCTAATGCGACATCTAGTGGACACATTTAGAACAGCTGTTTCTTTCATTCAAAAATTTCGGCTCATTTTTATACTTGGCAAACTCATCCCGCGGGCCGGATAAAACCTGTTTGTCATTATTTATATTTTCTGAATAAATGATGTGATAATGTTCATCAGTCAACTCATTGGCGTTAATTTTCAATCAAGATTTTAAAAAAATAATATAAAAATCTAATTACAGGATGTTATTTATGTAGTTTGATCATTTTCCTCGACTGATGCACTAACATCATGTGGTTTATTTTGTACATATGTAGCATCGTCTACAAAGATACAAAGAATTGCTATTGCGACATCTAGTGGACACATTTAGAACAGCTGTTTCTTTCATTCAAAAATTTCGGCTCATTTTTATACTTGGCAAACTCATCCCGCGGGCCGGATAAACCCTTTTCGTCGTTATTTATATTTTCTGAATAAATTATGTGATAATGTTCATCAGTCAACTTATTGGTGTTGATTTTCAATCCTGATAAAACATAATAATATCAAAATCAAATTACAGGATGTTATTTATGTAGTTTGATCATTTTCCTCGACTGATGTACTTACATCATGTGGTTTATTTTTTTTTGCATGTGTAGCATCATCTACAAAGATACAAATAATTGCTATTGTGACATCTAGTGGACACATTTAGAACAGCTGTTTCTTCATTCAAAAATTTCGGCTCATTTTTATACTTAGCAAACTCATCCCGTGGGCCGGATAAAACCTGTTTGTCGTTATTTAGACTTTCTGAATAGATGATGTGATAATGTTCATCAGTCAACTCATTGGTGTTAATTTTCAATCAAGATTAAAAAAAAAACAATATAAAAATCAAATTACAGGATGTTATTTATGTAGTTTACTCATTTTCCTCGACTGGTGTACTAACATCATGTGGTTTATTTTGTACATATGTAGCATCATCTACAAAGATACAAATAATTGCTATTGCGACATCTACTGGACACATTTAGAACAGCATTTTCTTATATTCCAAAATGTTGGCTCATTTTTGTACCTAGCAAAATCATCCCCAGGCCGGATAAAAACCTGTTCACCTTACGTTTGACACCCCTGATTTAAACATTATCTCCGACCACCAGTTTCACCGATTGTCACCCAAGTCTGCCATGACAAGATGCACAAAAAAGTCCCAAGAACACATCTCTGCGAACCAACATAGTCGGACATTTTGGTTTGGACTGGCCACTTTGGGCTAAAATCAAGGGCGGACATGTGGACTAACTCTTTTTAGGGACTTTGACCAAATGAGCCAGAATTAAAATCACGGATACTAAACAGATGGTCGATGACAAACTCCTAAGAAGTCTAGTTTAGGCCAGGGATATTCAACTCGATCGTTTCGGGGGCCACATTTCCAGAAAGTTAAGGACTGGGAAGCTGGTTTTCACCCTTCTTTATTATTAATATTTTGTATAATCTAGAGAACTGTTGCCACTGTCGTAGACATTTGATTTTGGTCTATTTATTTCGATCCAGGAGTGTACTGCGGTTTTTTAAGGACCTTCTGCAAAAAAAAAAGGTAGTCAAAGATCATCTTTATGACCGTGTTTTGAACAGTCTGCTACAAACATGTGAGTCTCTCACGAAAGTTTTTGGAACTGAACTCAGAGTTGAAAAGCCCAAATGATGAAAAAGGGAGGACCTAAGATGGAACTTGAACACCACTACTAAGGAAGTTGAAAAAATGACTACTGCCATCTGAAGTAAACCTTAAGGCAGGGGTCACCAATGCGGTGCCCGCGGGCACCAGGTAGCCCGTAAGGACCAGATGAGTAGCCCGCTGGCCTGTTCTAAAAATAGCTCAAATAGCAGCACTTACCAGTGAGCTGCCTCTACTTTTTAAATTGTATTTATTTACTAGCAAGCTGGTCTCGCTTTGCCCGACATTTTTAATTCTAATAGAGACAAAACTCAAACAGAATTTGAAAATCCAAGAAAATATTTTAAAGACTTGGTCTTCACTTGTTTAAATAAATTCATTATTTTTTTTACTTTGCTTCTTATAACTTTCAGAAAGACAATTTTAGAGAAAAAATACAACCTTAAAAATGATTTTAGGATTCTTAAACACATACCTTTTTACCTTTTAAATTCATTCCTCTTATTTCCTGACAATTTAAATCAATGTTCAAGTAAATTAATTTGTTTTATTGTAAAGAATAATAAATACATTTTAATTTAATTCTTCATTTTAGCTTCTGTTTTTTCGACGAAGAATATTTGTGAAATATTTCTTCAAACTTATCATGATTAAAATTCAAAAAAATTATTCTGGCAAATCTAGAAAATCTGTAGAATCAAATTTAAATCTTATTTCAAAGTCTTTTGAATTTCTTTTTTAAAAAAAATCTGGAAAATCTAGAAGATATAACGATTTGTCTTTGTTATAGCTTGGTCCAATTTGTTATATATTCTAACAAAGTGCATATCGGATTTTAACCTATTTAAAACATGTAATCCAAATTCTAAAATTAATCTTAATCAGGAAAAATTACCAATGATGTTCCATAAATTATTTTTTTTATTTTTTCAAAAAGATTCGAATTAGCTAGTTTTTCTCTTCTTTTTTTCGGTTGAATTTTGAATTTTAAAGAGTCGAAATTGAAGATAAACTATGTTTCAAAATTTAACTGTCATTTTTTTTTGTGTTTTCTCCTCTTTTAAACCGTTCAATTAAGTGTAAATATCATTAATTATTAATAATAACATAGAGTTAAAGGTAAATTGAGCAAATTGGCTATTTCTGGCAATTTATTGAAGTGTGTATCAAACTGGTAGCCCTTCGCATTAATCACTACCCAAGAAGTAGCTCTTGCTTTCAAAAAGGTTGGTGACCCCTGCCTTAAGGGGAGGACACTGAAAACATTTGGGCTGTTTTGGTCCCGATGTTCCCCCAAAGACTGCAAATGCCCGATTATCTTATGTCTTACAGGATTGTCTGATCAGATTGTCCTGTAGTCTGAGGTGTGTTACAGGTTCATTTGTTCTGATAATCGGTCGGGGGCCGACAATCGTAAATAGTAAACGTGTTCAATGTTAACGAGCAAAACTCTTCCTGTCTCTGGTTAACTCTTGCAGTGAGAGTTGTGAGGCGGTACAGAAAGTAGCCAATCAAGAGGCGAGCTGACTGAGCGAGAACCACGGAAGCTAATGTAAACAATCTGTCAACATAATACATCAACTGCTTTGAGACTATTAACCGTCGTAGCAGTAGGACTACTACGCTAGCCATTACCTTAAAGAAAAACTCACCTGGAGCTCGTTCAGTAGTTTACAAAGCCCGTGTTCACGCCGTCGCCAGGATTTTTTTTTTTGATCAGCGTTCCTCAGCACACTTGACGCCCCACAAAAAGTTTTTCTGCGAGTTGTAAGCTTCTTTTGTTTCTCTTTCTGTCCTCCGTCAAGTTTGTTGTAATAGAAATACACAACAATAAGAAATAATCGAGTCTTCTAGCGTTCTGTAATCGCTGTCTTTGTGTTCGAAAAACAAAGATCAGCGTTCGACAGCACAGGCCGCCCCTCGAAAGTTCCTCAAACTTTTCAAAAGTCCCACCTTAACTGTCTACATTAAGCCATTAATTTCTTAAACGAATAATTATTTAGCCTAAGCCCCGTTTCAGCCACACTGAATCATCGTTTAAGGTCCCCCTTGTTGGATAATTTTTTACACGGGTAAGTGCGCCGTGTATTTCTTGAATCTCCAACTCTTAGCTTTGTATGGACTCATTGATCGTTTACAAACTGAGTTCGGAGAGGAAGTGACGCCAGAAAGACCGCGCCCCGCACAGGAAGTGACGCCAGAAAGACCGCGCCCCGCACAGGAAGTGACGTCAGAAAGAACGCGCCACAGCCAGCTTCATAACAACCGGAACAACTAGAAATATGGAGGCGAGTCATCCCTCCTTCTTCTATGTCAGTGGTTCTTAACCTTGTTGGAGGTACCGAACCCCACCAGTTTCATATGCGCATTCACCCAACCCTTCTTTAGTGAAAAATAAATGTTTGTTTTTTTTCGAATTATATGTTTTTGGTAACACTTTAGTATGAGGAACATATTCTAAGTAACAAAGACTTCATTTAGAGTTATTTGGACACTAGGGGAACATATTCTAAGTAACAAAGACTTAATTTAGAGTTATTTGGTTAGGGTTAGGGTTCGAGTTAGAGGGTTAGGGTCAGGGTTAGAGGGTTAGGGTTATAATAAAGCCATGCCGAATAAGGCATTAATAAGTACTTAATAATGACTAGTTAAGAGCCAATATGTTACTAATTTGCATGTTAATAAGCAACTAATTAATGGTGAATATGTTCCCCATACTAAAGTGTTACCATGTTTTATTACTGGTGCACTTGATGAAGCGTGCATGAACATCACCTTGTTCAAACAACAAAACCAACACAGTGCATAAACTCACAACAAATTACACACCTGCAAATCAGTCAGCTGTTGCCGTATCCGTAATACGCCGATTGGGAGAAGTTTTTATTTACACGATGAGTCGGGTGTGTCTTGACCTCCGCCGAACCCCTGAGCCCGACTCACCGAACCCCTAGGGTTCGATTGAACCCAGGTTAAGAACCACTGATCTACATGTACAGACACTTGTGGAAATCACACATGAATACCTTGAGAGAAAGTGATTGCAGCTATTTGGGATACAACACTTCTCAGACGGCAAGAGAACTTTCCAATGTCCGGGTCAGCTGTGATTCTACTTACCGGAAAACTTTGTCCATTTGTCGAAGGAGAGTCAACGAGAATGCGGGCTCCCATGGATGTGATAAAAAAGGTAGCGTGTGCTTTGTATTACCTGGCCGTCGAGGGAAGACTACGGAAAACATCGAATGCATTTGGACTGGCAAAGCAGACTGTATCAGTATGTGGGCTCTGTACCGAGGATGTCGTTGTGGCTTGTACAGCCCTTTGAGACACTTGTGATTTAGGGCTATATAAATAAACATTGATTGATTGATTGATGAGTTATTGTCTGCCATGTATGTCGCGGACTCAACGTCTAGGTCCAGAGTATATAAAGTCACCAAAAAGGAATGGACAATAAAGGTGAAGGCAAAAGAGTGAGGAGTGTCCTGACCAGATATCTAGATCCCTAGTTTGATTGATGTCAAATGTTCTTTATTAAAGATTTGATTAATGTATGATGTCTCAGGTGTGATTCACTACCATAGGGCCCCACAGCACACTGGATTCCAGGTCATTGAAATACCACAACACTGGATATTGTTCAGATAAGTTACATTTAAGAACTTGCACACAAAGCAACACTGGAGGTGACTATGACGTGCGCATTTTCTGGATAACCTTAGTGTAGAAGGGGCCTAAAAATATTTCCTGTGGAACTAAATCTAGGTAGTTTTTGGTGGAAATGCAGGGGGTACTTTATTTATCCAGGGTAAATGGGAAAGTTCCTGCAGTGCAATAAGGTCTACTGCAACTCCAAGCTCCTCAGTGCAACAAGAACACTCTTGTGATTTTAGGGATTGGCTTCCAAAATTGTCTCCCAAGTTTTAAACTGAATTCGAGGGCCGCTGTGGTTTCATGCCTGGCCGGATTTGGCCCCACGGGCTGTTGAATATCCCCGATTTAGGCCGTAGGATGTGTGCCTGATGGGGTTGTACGGTATTAGTATAGTACAGCGATACTAATGAATCATATTTGGTACTATACCTATGCTAAACATGCTTCACTACACACCGTAGCTCACCGGCGTCAAAATGTCAACAAACGCCATGGGTGGATCTACACCTGACATCCACTGTAATGATACCAAGTACAGTAGCGTATCTAGTCAATACTACTATGATTACGTCGATACTTTTTTGGCATCACAACGTCTTTTGTTTTTTTAAAATGTATATTATGTTTATAAAGTCCGTAAATATGTCCCTGGACACATGAGGACTTTGAATATGACCAATGTATGATCCTGTAACTACTTGGTATCGCATTGATACCCAAATTTGTGGTATCATCCAAAACTAATGTAAAGTATCAAAGAAGAGAAGAATAAGTGATTATTACATTTTAACAGAAGTGTAGATAGAACAGGGGTCACCAACCTTTTTGAAACCAAGAGCTACTTCTTGGGTAGTGATTAATGCGAAGGGCTACCAGTTTGATACGCACTTAAATAAATTGCCAGAAATAGCCAATTTGCTCAATTTACCTTTAACTCTATGTTATTATTAATAATTAATGATATTTACACTTAATTGAACGGTTTAAAAGAGGAGAAAACACGAAAAAAATGACAATTACATTTTGAAACATAGTTTATCTTCAATTTCGACTCTTTAAAATTCAAAATTCAACCGAAAAAAAGAAGAGAAAAACTAGCTAATTCGAATCTTTTTTAAAAAAATTAAAAAAGAATTTATGGAACATTATTAGTAATTTTTCCTGATTAAGATTAATTTTAGAATTTTGATGACATGTTTTAAATAGGTTAAAATCCAATCTGCACTTTGTTAGAATATATAACAAATTGGACCAAGCTATATTTCTAACAAAGACAAATCATTATTTCTTCTAGATTTTCCAGAACAAAAATTTTAAAAGAAATTCAAAAGACTGAAATAAGATTTAAATTTGATTCTACAGATTTTCTAGATTTGCCAGAATAATTTTTTGGAATTTATATCATAATAAGTTTGAAGAAATATTTCACAAATATTCTTCGTCGAAAAAACAGAAGCTAAAATGAAGAATTAAATTAAAATGTATTTATTATTCTTTACAATAAAAAAAATAAATTTACTTGAACATTGATTTTATTTGTCAGGAAAGAAGAGGAAGGAATTTAAAAGGTAAAAAGGTATTTGTGTTTAAAAATCCTAAAATCATTTTTAAGGTTGTATTTTTTCTCTAAAATTGTCTTTTTGAAAGTTATAAGAAGCAAAGTTAAAAAAATAATGAATTTATTTAAACAAGTGAAGACCAAGTCTTTAAAATATTTTCTTGGATTTTCAAATTCTATTTGAGTTTTGTCTCTCTTAGAATTAAAAATGTCAAGCAAAGCGAGACCAGCTTGCTAGTAAATAAATAACATTTAAAAAATAGAGGCAGCTCACTGGTAAGTGCTGCTATTTGAGCTATTTTTAGAACAGGCCAGCGGGCTACTCATCTGGTCCTTACGGGCTACCTGGTGCCCGCGGGCACCGCGTTGGTGACCCCTGAGATAGAACATGTTAAAAGAGAAAGTAAGCAGATATTAACAGTAAATGAACAAGTAGATTAATAATTCATTTTCTACCACTTGTCCTTAATAATGTGTACAAAATAATAGGTGTATAAATGACACAATATGTTACTGCATATGTCAGCAGACTAATTAGGAGTCTTTGTTTGTTTACTTACTAATAAAAGACAAATTGTCTTGTATGTTCACTATTTTATTTAAGGACAAACTTGCAATAAGGAACATATGTTTAATGTACCCTAAGATTGTTTGTTAAAATAAAGCCAATAATGCCATTTTTTGTCGTCTACTTTATTTAGGAAAGTATCGGGACAACAGTAGTGCCTGACAAAAATAACTGTTCCATTAAAGGCCTACTGAAATGAAATGTTTTTATTTAAACGGGGATAGCCGATCCATTCTATGTGTCATACTTGATCATTTCGCGATATTGCCATATTTTTGCTGAAAGGATTTAGTAGAGAAAATCGACGATAAAGTTCGCAACTTTTGCTCGCTGATAAAAAAAGCCTTGCCTGTAGCGGGAGTAGCGTGACGTCACAGGAGCTAGTATTCCTCACAATCCCCCAATGTTTACAATGCAGCTAGAGCGATTCGGACCGAGAAAGCGACGATTACCCCATTAATTTGAGCGAGGATGAAAGATTCGTGGATGAGGAACGTTAGAGTGACGGACTAGAATGCAGTGAAAGACATATCTTTTTTCGCTCTGACCGTAACTTAGGTACAAGCTGGCTCATTGGATTCCACACTTTCTCCTTTTTCTATTGTGGATCACGGATTTGTATTTTAAACCACCTGGGATACTATATCCTCTTGAAAATGAGAGTCGAGAACGCGAAATGGACATTCACAGTGACTTTTATCTCCAAGACAATACATCAGCGAAGCTCTTTAGCTACTGAGCTAACGTGATAGCATCTGGCTCCAATGCAGATAGAAACAAAATCAATAAACCCCTGACTGGAAGGATAGACGGAAGATTAACAATACTATTAAACCATGGACATGTAAATACACGGTTAATGCTTTCCAGGCTGGCAAAGCTTAACAATGCTGTGCTAATGACGCCATTGAAGCTAACTTAGCAACCGGACCGCACAGAGCTATGCTAAAAACATTAGCTCTCCACCTACGCCAGCCAGCCCTCATCTGCTCATCAACACCTGTGCTCACCTGCATTCCAGCGATCGGCAGAAGGACGAAGGACTTCACCCGATGCGTTTGGCGGCCCGGAGACGTAGGAAGTTAAGGTGAGGTCGGCGGCTAGCGCGTCTGCTCTCCAACAAAGTCCTCCTGGTTGTGTTGCTGCAGCCGGCCGCTAATACACCGATCCCACCTACAACTGTCTTCTTTGCAGCCTTCATTGTTCATTAAACAAATTGCAAAAGATGTCCAGAATACTGTGGAATTATGAAATGAAAACAGAGCTTTTTGTATAGGATTCTACGGGGTACCATAACTTCCGTTATACTGACTTCGTCACGCGCATACGTCATCATACCGCGACGTTTCAGCCGGATATTTCCCGGGAAATTTTAAATGTCACTTTATAAGTTAACCCGGCCGTATTGGCATGTGTTGCAATGTTAAGATTTCATCATTGATATATAAACTATCAGACTGCGTGGTCGCTAGTAGTGGCTTTCAGTAGGCCTTTAACTTGATCATAGTTGGTGAAATAGGACACTTGACTTCCTGAATTGGTCACATTGCCACCCTGTGGTGACAGGAAATTACAAAATAAAAGTGTATTACTCACATTGTTTTGGTTTTGCCCCTGATGGAGGACGAGCAACATGCAACCCCTGAAGGCATGACTATTTATTTCACTCTGTCATCCTTTTTAGTTTATTTAGCTTGTGGCTTGTGCAGCCCTTTGAGACACTTGTCATTAAGGGCTATATAAGTAAACTTTGATTGATGTATTGATTTAAGAAAACAAAACGTTGACATATAGAAGTTGCATCATGTAACATAGAGGCACTTCCTGTCCGAAACAAACTTCTTTTGTAATAGATGATGAAATATTGTTGCTTATAGAAAAGAAAACTGACTTCCTGTTGGAATTTGGAGCCCATCTTTTATGGTCCAAACAAGCATGAAAACTGTTGATCCTCAATGAACCAAATATGTGAAGTCAAAACGTCTTAATATGAAACCTCCTACTCCCCAAAAAAAAAAAGTCCTGATGTGTTCACTGAGTAATTGATGTAATGAAGTTCCAATGAACCCCCCCAAGGTCATGGTAGTGACCCCCCTGGCGGTCTACACTGTCAGATGTTTTAACTCCCTCGCTCCTCCGTCTCCCACAGCTGCTCCGAGACCAGTGGATCCAGCTTACACTTTCCACTCGGACCCCCAACTACCACAACAATACTCCACCATACCGCCCACCGGCCCCTGCCGAAAAAAAAGTAATATTAAAGCCACCCCTATAAAGTGTGCCAATAATCAATGCTGATCGTTATTTATGTGCTTTGTGGCTTTATATCAGGGGGTGTCAAACGTGAGGCCCGCGGGCCGGATCAGGGATGAGTTTGCTAAGTATGAAAATGAGCCAAAAATTTTTGAATGAAAGAAACTGCTGTTCTAAATTTGTCCACTAGATGTCGCAATAGCAATTCTTTAGATCAGTGGTGTCCAACCTTTTTGTAACTGCGGACTCCGGTCAACGCTTGAAAATTTTTCCCATGGACTGGGTTTTGATTGATTGATTGATTGATTGATTGATTGATTGATTGAGACTTGTATTAGTAGGTTGCACAGTGAAGTACATATTCCGTACAATTGACCACTAAATGGTAACACCCGAATAAGTTTTTTAACTTGTTTAAGTCGGGGTCCACTTAAATTGATTTGGGAGGAGTAGTAGTATGGTATTTTATTTTTATTTTTATTTATTTTTTGTCATAAAAAAATACAATCATGTGTGCTTACGGACTGTATCCCTTGCAGACTGTATTGATATATATTGATTAGGGATGTCCGATAATGGCTTTTTGCCGATATCCGATATTCCGATATTGTCCAACTCTTTAATTACCGATACCGATATCAACCGATACCGATATCAACCGATATATGCAGTCGTGGAATTAACACATTATTATGCCTAATTTGGACAACCAGGTATGGTGAAGATAAGGTACTTTTTTTAAAAAATAATAAAATAAGATAACTAAATTAAAAACATTTTCTTGAATAAAAAAGAAATTAAAACAATATAAAAACAGTTACATAGAAACTAGTAATTAATGAAAATGAGTAAAATGAAGTGTTAAAGGTTAGTACTATTAGTGGAGCAGCAGCACGCACAATCATGTGTGCTTACGGACTGTATCCCTTGCAGACTGTATTGATATACCGTATTTCCTTGAATTGGCGCCGGGAATATAGTATTCGCCTGCCTAGAATTACAGCCGGGTCAAACTCGTTTCGCAAAATAATTAGCGCATGCTTGGCACTTCCGCCGGGTCAAATATGAGTCATTAAATGACTCCCGCCTCCAGGTGGTAGAGGGCGCTAGTGATCCTTCTTGCGACTACCAGTACTGCAGGAGACAGGTACTGCAGAAGAAGACAACAAGCAGCAAGCATGCAGCAATTGTTTGCTTGCACTTTTAACATGGAGGATTACATATCTAAAATAAAACCGTTTTCTAAACTGGACTTTCAATCGAAGCAGGAGGTAATAATTAGAGGAATATCTCCAGAGACTTTTAAAATTGAAGAAAGATGAGAAAGACTGCCTTTGATCAGAAGCAGCTGCACATGGACCCATCTACAAGTAAAGGTAAGATCATAATAACGTTTTTTTTATTAAATGTGTTTTTAATGATAAGGTATGCGCCGGAGTGAGAAGAGGTTTTAAAATAATTAGAGCATGCTTGCCCATTCCGCATGGTTTAGGTAACCGCAGGAGTGAGAAGAGGTTTTAAATTAATTAGCGCCCCTGCGGCTATTCAAGGAAATACGGTATATTGATATATAATGTAGGAAGCAGAATATTAATAACAGAAAGAAATGGGGGGAGGGAGGTTTTTTGGGTTGGTGCACTAATTGTAAGTGTATCTTGTGTTTTTTATGTTGATTTAATAAAAATAAAAATAAAAATAAAAAAAACGATACAGATAATAAAAAAACCGATACCGATAATTTCCAATATTACATTTTAACGCATTTATCGGCCGATAATATCGGCAGGCCGATATTATCGGACATCCCTAATATTGATATGTAATGTAGGAAGCAGAATATTAATAACAGAAAGAAACAACCCTTTTGTGTGAATGAGTGTAAATGGGGGAGGGAGGTTTTTTGGCTTGGTGCACTAATTGTAAGTGTATCTTGTGTTTTTTATGTGGATTTAATAAAAAAAAATTAAAAAAAACTTCTTCTTTTTTTTTTTCCCCCCATTTCTTGTGCGGCCCCGTACCAATCGATCCACGGACCGGTACCGGGACGCGGCCCGGTGGTTGGGGACCACTGCTTTAGATAATGCTACATATGTACAAAAATAAATAAACCACATGATGTTAGTACACCAGTCGAGGAAAATGATCAAACTACATAAATAACATCCTCTAATTTGATTTTGATATCATTTTTTTAACTTGATAGATTGAAAATTAACCCCAATGAGTTGACTGATGAACATTATCACATTATTTATTCAGAAAGTATAAATAACGACAAATAAAGATAGAATACTATTAACCGCGACATGTAAGTGTAAAAAAAACCAATAACAACATTATGATTCATACATTTTCAGAATGTGCTTGTTCTATTTTTAAACAAAGAAAACAATCTGAGGTTGTCTTTATTTTTAAGTTATCGTGCCGTGATTTTACCAGTCCGGCCCACTTGGGAGTAGATTTTTCTCCACGTGGCCCCCTCATCTAAAATGAGTTTGACACCCCTGCTTTAAAGCTTCAGGCCATCTTTGTGGCCTGTCCTTTTTGGACAAATGTTGAGAATTTCCTTATTGTCGTTAACTGAAGCAAAATACTTCTTTTTTTGGTTATGAAGGAACCCGATACACTTTGCAATTTTGACAAATATAGTTCCATTTCCCCGCTTGTACTTGTGGAGTGTGCCATTTTTGTCAATTACTATATGTTGCTGTAAGGTTCCTTGTATAAGCTTTATTTTATTTTTCATGAATATTATGAAAATTAGAGACGTCCGATAATATCGGTCTGCCGATATTATCGGCCGATAAATGCTTTAAAATGTAATATCGGAAATTATCGGTATCGTTTTTTTTATTATCAGTATCGTTGTTTTTGTTTTTTTTGTTTTTTTTTTATTAAATCCACATAAAAAAACACAAGATACACTTACAATTAGTGCACCAAGCCAAAAAACCTCCCTCCCCCATTTACACTCATTCACACAAAAGGGTTGTTTCTTTCTGTTATTAATATTCTGCTTCCTACATTATATATCAATATATATCAATACAGTCTGCAAGGGATACAGTCCGTAAGCACACATGATTGTGCGTGCTGCTGCTCCACTAATAGTACTAACCTTTAACACTTAATTTTACTAATTTTCATTAATTACTAGTTTCTATGTAACTGTTTTTATATTGTTTTACTTTCTTTTTTATTCAAGAAAATGTTTTTAATTTATTTATCTTATTTTATTTGATTCATTTTTTTAAAAAGTACCTTATCTTCACCATACCTGGTTGTCCAAATTAGGCATAATAATGTGTTAATTCCACGACTGTATATATCGGTTGATATCGGTATCGGTTGAAATCGGTATCGGTAATTAAAGAGTTGGACAATATCGGCATATCGGATATCGGCAAAAAGCCATTATCGGACATCCCTAATGAAAATTGTCAAAAAGACTGACCACTTTTTGAAATTTCTCCAAACATTTCATTTTCTCCATGTGGCCCCTGATCTAAAATGAGTTTGACACCCCTGCTTTATATACTAAAGTAAAACTTCCCCCCCATTCCCTCTGCCCCCATACCACCCTCCAGTCCCCCCAAAAAACAAACCTACACTCATAAATTCTGCACAGTAAAATCTTAATTTGAAAATAAAAAGCATATTTCAAGCAAGAAATGTGGGATTTTACTTAAGTGCAAAAAGGATTGTGTCCCCTTTTCTCCTTCCCCTATACCAGTGGTCCCCAACCACCGGGCCACGGCCCGGTACCGGTCCGCGGACCGATTGGTACCGGGCCGTACAAGAAATGTAAAAATTTTTTTTTTTTTTTTAATGAAATCAACATAAAAAACACAATATATACATGATATATCAATATAGATCAATACAGTCTGCAGGGATACAGTCCGTAAGCACACATGATTGTATCTATTTATGTAAAAAAAAATAATAATAAAATAAAAAATAAATAAAAAAATTAAATACACTACCCCCCCCCCCCCCCCCCCCCCCCCCCCCCACCGGTCCGTGGGACAAATTTTCAAGCGTTGACCGGTCCGCAGCTACAAAAAGGTTGGGGACCACTGCCCTATACCTTCTACCCCAGAATGTGAGACCATACCAAGGGCCTTTGATGCAAATAAGTAATTTACAACTTTAAAATATGTATATCGGGGAACAGAATGTCATTATTTGTGGAAAATAATACTCTTCCGCACCCCCTAGTCCCCACTCCACCCCACCGCCACAAAATGACCCCCCTTACCCATGCAAAGTGACAAATAATACGCTTAAGTAACATTACTTGATGTGACTAGTTTTAATAAATCATTTGTTTTGTGTCCCTCCCCCTAAGGACCCTCGACACGTTCCCAAAAAGTGCCAACATGAAAGATGTTCAAGGGGGAATGTCTTAATAAGAAGTTAGTTAGGGTTATGCAATGTGCCTAAAATGCACAAAACATTTAAAATAAACATTTTTTTTACCTGAGTTGAAACCTTTACGAGAAAATCTTTTTTGTTTGCGTCTCCTTACCCCAAACCCCCTCTACCACGCACCAGCCCCCCAATAAATGAACCTGCGCCAACACTCAAAGTGCTTATATATATATATATATATATAATGCACATAAACAACACATTTAAAAAGAAAAAAACATTTTTTAAAGATGAAACAATGTTTGTTTCCCCCCAGACCCTGCTGTGTGTAAGCCCCCAGCCCCATACCGCCCAACAGCCCCCCAAAAATGAACCTGCACCAGCATACAAAGTGCCTATATTGCACATAAGTAGCCTAAAATATTCAAAACAATAACATATTTTTAATTAGTTAACCCTTGACTAAAATTATTTGTTTCGTACCCCCTTTTCCTCACTCCCTCCCTATACCAGCCCCCCAATAATCAACCTGCACCAGCATACAAAGTGCCTATATTGCACATAGGTCGCCTAAAATATTCAAAATAAAAAAAGTATTGCAAATAAGTTGAGCCTTTTTTTTTTTATTATTATTTTGTTTGCACCCCCATCCCTATACCCGCCAAAAAAAAATGAACCTGCACCTGCATATAAAGTGCCTATATTGCACATAAGTAGCCTAAAATATTCAAAACAAAAACATATTTTTAATTAGTTAACCCATGACTAAAAATGTGTTGTTTGTGCCCCCTTTTCCTCACTCCCTCCCTATACCAGCCCCCCAATAATCAACCTGCACCAGCATACAAAGTGCCTATATTAAACATCCATCCACCCATTTTCTACCGCTTGTCCCTCAACATAGGTCGCCTAAAATATTGAAAATAAAAAAAGTATTGCAAATAAGTTTAGCCTTTTTTGAAATTATTTTGTTTTGCGCCCACTTTTACCCATCCCTATACCCCCCCTCCCCCCAAAAAATTAATTTGCACCAGCATACAAAGTGCCTATATTGCACACAAGTAGCCCAAAATATTCAAAACAAAAACATATTTTTTAATTAGTTAACCCTTGACTAAAAATGTGTTGTTTGTGCCCCCTTTTCCTCACTCCCTCCCTATACCAGCCCCCCAATAATTAACCTGCACCAGCATACAAAGTGCCTATATTGCACATAGGTAGCCTAAAATATTCAAAACAAAAACATATTTTTAATTAGTTAACCCTTGACTAAAAATGTGTTGTTTGTGCCCCCCTTTTCCTCACTCCCTCCCTATACCAGCCCCCCAATAATCAACCTGCACCAGCATACAAAGTGCACTAAAATAAGAATTGTTGAGTCCTTCATAAAGTAACAATTTGTTGGACCTGTCTGTGTGTCCTCTTTTTATTTGCGTCCCCCTTTCCTCCACTCCCCCGCACAGGGCCGGCCCGTGGCATAGGCCGTATAGGCAAATGCTAAGGGTGCCGTCCATCAGGGGGCGCCACGCCAGTGCCACAAATGTTGGAGAAGAAGAAAAAAAAAAAAAAAGTTGGTACTATTATTTCTAAATACAAAAAATAATCCCACGTTAATTAAAATGCAAAGTAAAGCCTATTTAATAGAAATATTATTTGTTACAACATTACGCTCCCCCCGCACGGTGCGCCCCCTCCCTTCCCGTATCATGACTCTTTTTGGACGTCACCACATCAAAAAATCAACACAAGATGTCAAAACGGCCAAAACTGTCAGGTGCCCAGGGAAGAAAAAAGAGAAAAGAAGAGGAGAAACGAGAAAAAGACAGAGGTAGCAGGTAGGTAACGTTAGCCTACATGAAATTATTTGTCTGTTACAGAATGTGATAGCAACCTGGCTTTTTAGCATTAAGCTAATGTTACATGATTCGGCAATTGCTAATCAATAAATAGCTAGTCCTGTTTTAACGTCGGGTTAATATTGTGGAGGGGGCTAAATTGTTATGGAAAATAATAATGTAACGTTAGGTAATTGGGGACGGCGTGGCGAAGTTGGGAGAGTGGCCGTGCCAGCAATCTGAGGGTTACTGGTTCAATCCCCACCTTCTACCGTCCTAGTCACGTCCGTTGTGTCCTTGGGCAAGACACTTCACCCTTGCTCCTGATGGGTTCTGGTTAGCTGCCTTGCATGGCAGCTCCCGCCATCAGTGTGTGAATGTGTGTGTGAATGGGCGAATGTGGAAATACTGTCAAAGCGCTTTGGGCTCCTTAAAAAGGGGTAGAAAAGCGCTATATAAGTACAACCCATTTACCATTTACCATAATTACAGTACTCCCACCTTACATTCCTCAGGGACATTTGTATTAGATCTTTTAAGCAGGTGTTTTTTGTTGACATTGTTATTGCCTTCTGGTTAGCTAATGTTTGCCCTGCAGGTAATAGTCACTTTTCCACCCCTTTATATATTAGGTAGCCTAGTTGTTAAAGTGCACATCATTAATGTTGATTAAGCAATATCACACGAGAGGGAATACTGTTTTTTAAATTTGAGCACTGCTGTGATTCGGTTAAAGATAATCAGAACATAACATTCTCATATAATATGTTATTTTGCTTTCTTTAAGTAAAAAAAAAAAGGTCAAAGACAAAGCTATTCGGTTTCTTGTGAGTATATACACTTCACTGCCGATGTGGGGGGGCGCCACCTAAAATCTTGCCTAGGGCGCCAGATTGGTTAGGGCCAGGCCTGCCCCCGCAGAATGCCCAAGTTTGAGTAATATAATAATTCTAGCACCGCACATTTTTGTGGCATGCCCCCCCCCCCACCCCCCCAACAAGGAGCCCACCCCAGTTTTTTTTTTACATTGTTATTGCCTTCTGGTTAGCTAATGTTTGCCCTGCAGGTAATAGTCACTTTTCCACCCCTTTATATGTTAGGTATAGTTGTAAGCCTAGTTGTTAAAGTGCACATCATTAATGTTAATTAAGCAATATCACACAAGAGGGAATACTGTTTTTTTAATTTGAGCACTGCTGTGATTCGGTTAAAGGTAATCATAACATAACATTCTCATATAATATGTTAATTTGCTTTCTTTAAGTAAAAAAAAAAAGGTCAAAGACTAAGCTATTCGGTTTCTTGTGAGTATATACACGTCACTGCCGATGTGGGGGGGGCGCCACCTAAAATCTTGCCTAGGGCGCCAGATTGGTTAGGGCCAGGGCCTGCCACCGCAGAATGCCCAAGTTTGAGTAATATAATAATTCTAGCACCGCACATTTTTGTGGCATGCCCCCCCCTCCCCCCAAGAAGGAGCCCACCCCAGTTTTTTGTTTACATTGTTATTGCCTTCTTGTTAGCTAATGTTTGCCCTGCAGGTAATAGTCACTTTTCCACCCCTTTATATATTAGGTAACCTCGTTGTTAAAGTGCACATCATTAATGTTAATTAAGCAATATCACACGAGAGGGAATGCTGTTTTTTAATTTGAGCACTGCTGTGATTCGGTTAAAGGTAATCATAACATAACATTCTCATATAATATGTTAATTTGCTTTCTTTAAGTAAAAAAAAAAAGGTCAAAGACAAAGCTATTCGGTTTCTTGTGAGTATATATACACTTCACTGCCGATGTGGGGGGGCGCCACCTAAAATCTTGCCTAGGGCGCCAGATTGGTTAGGGCCAGGGCCTGCCCCCGCAGAATGCCCAAGTTTGAGTAATATAATAATTCTAGCACCGCACATTTTTGTGGCATGCCCCCCCCCCCCTCCCCCCCAAGAAGGAGCCCACCCCAGTTTTTTGTTTACATTGTTATTGCCTTCTGGTTAGCTAATGTTTGCCCTGCAGGTAATAGTCACTTTTCCACCCCTTTATATATTAGGTAGCCTAGTTGTTAAAGTGCACATCATTCATGTTAATTAAGCAATATCACATGAGAGGGAATGCTGTTTTTTAATTTGAGCACTGCTGTGATTCGGTTAAAGGTAATCATAACATAACATTCTCATATAATATGTTAATTTGCTTTCTTTAAGTAAAAAAAAAAAAGGTCAAAGACAAAGCTATTCGGTTTCTTGTGAGCCGATGTGGGGGGGGCGCCACCTAAAATCTTGCCTAGGGCGCCACATTTGTTAGGCCCCCGCAGAATGCCCAAGTTTGAGTAATATAATAATTCTAGCACCGCACATTTTGGTGGCAAGAAGGAGCCCACCCCAGGGGTGCCATGCAGCACAGGTGCTTGAACCCTGACAACTTCATGCCTTCTTGCATTATTACAATCTGACATGACTTTTTTTTTTTAATACCCCCCCCAAAAAAAGGGGGTCATTCAGGCACCCTTTTCTTCTTTATTGTTATTAAGATGCTGATGATTTTGAAGGGTGCAACTGAGCAGCATCCAAGTGCTTTTGTCCTCCTGGGGGCCTTTAAAGGTGGCGTCTGCATGTCTGACTCCGCCACTCACTGATTTGCAGTTAAGGTGGCTGTAAGTACATTTCCACCATAGGAGAACAAATCGCTGACAAAGGCGCGCCTTCTCCCATTCAGCTGCGTCGTTAGGACAACCCAAAAAGTATTCCCGGGATAATAAGTTGCACTTCAAAGACCACTTTTCTTTTTTTTTTCTCCCTTTTTTCCTTCAAGGGTGACCGCCTCTCTTCTTCTCGTTTTTATTAACTCTCCCGTCTTCTTCACGCCATGCAAGATGTTTATTTGTGCAGGATTCACACTCCCCTTGCAGGGGAAATAAGTTATTATTCAAGTGGGTTATTAAAGTGGATTATTAAAGTGCTTTTTCTTTGGCAAAACTTCTGCCACAATTGCAGTCTTTTTTAAAGCTGCTTTAAACGAGCTCGTAATGTCTTTTAATGATGAGCGCACGTCAGAAAAAGCCTAGCGTCGTCGTTATAATGCAATTACATTCAATTATTTGTCATTTTTATGACATTTTTAATGAAGCCATAAAACATAATGCAAGTAGGGTTTTTTTGAAAAGTATGATTTGTTTTTATTTTGAGTGACTTCCATTGGAGATACAGTAGAAAAGGCCATATTGCAAGTGTTATTTGACTTTTAATATAGCATAAAATCGTCATTATAATGCAATTACATTAGATTAGTTGTCATTTTTGACCTGTTGTCCTCTGTGTTTTTAAAATGTAAAATTTATTTTTACTGTTTTAATTGGTTTTACCCTTTAAAATCAATTTTAATCATATTTATTTTATATTGTTGTTTATTTGTATTTCATTTTTGTTTTTATTCAGTATTTGAATATTGTTTTTAATATTGTTGTGCAGCACTTTGGAAATATTTTGTTGTTTAAATGTGCTATATAAACAAAGTGGATTGGATCGGATTGGATTTTTAAGACATTTTTAATGAAGCCATAAAACATAATGCAAGTAGGCTTTTTTTTTTAAAGTATGATTTGTTTTTATTTTAAATTATTTCCATACAGTAAAGAGAGAAAATGCCATATTGCAAGTGTTATTTGACTTTTAATATAGCATGAAATCGTCATTATAATGCAATTACATTAGATTAGTTGTCATTTTTGACCTGTTGTCCTCTGTGTTTTTCCAATTTAAAATTTCTTTTTACTGTTTTAATTGGTTTTACCCTTTAAAATCATTTTTAATCATATTTATTTCATATTGTTGTTTTTTTGTATTTAATTTTTGTTTTTATTCAGTCATTGGTGGAGCTAAAGATAATATTTGAACATTGTTTTTAATATTGTTGTGCAGCACTTTGGAAATATGTTGTTTAAATGTGATATGTAAATAAAGTGGATTGGATTGGATTGGATTTTTAAGACATTTTTAATGAAGCCATAAAACATAATGCAAGTAGGCTTTTTTTTTAAAGTATGATTTGTTTTTATTTTAAATTATTTCCATACAGTAAAGAGAGAAAATGCCATATTGCAAGTGTTATTTGACTTTTAATATAGCATAAAATCGTCATTATAATGCAATTACATTAGATTAGTTGTCATTTTTGACCTGTTGTCCTCTGTGTTTTTAAAATTTTGATTTCTATTTACTGTTTTAATTGGTTTTACCCTTTAAAATCCATTTTTAATCATATTTATTTTATATTGTTGTTGTTTTTTTGTATCTAATTTTTGTTTTTATTCAGTCATTGGTGGAGCTAAAGATAATATTTGAATATTGTTTTTAATATTGTTGTGCAGCACTTTGGAAACATGTTGTTGTTTAAATGTGCTATGTAAATAAAGTGGATTGGATTGGATTGGATTTTTAAGACATTTTTAATGAAGCCATAAAACATAATGCAAGTAGGCTTTTTTTTTTAAAGTATGATTTGTTTTTATTTTAAATTATTTCCATACAGTAAAGAGAGAAAAGGCCATATTGCAAGTGTTATTTGACTTTTAATATAGCATAAAATCGTCATTATAATGCAATTACATTAGATTAGTTGTCATTTTTGACCTGTTGTCCTCTGTGTTTTTAAAATTTAAAATTTATATTTACTGTTTTAATTGGTTTTACCTTTTAAAACCATTTTAATCATATTTATTTTATATTGTTGTTGTTGTTTTTTTGTATTTAATTTTTGTTTTTATTCAGTCATTGGTGGAGCTAAGGATAATATTTGAATATTGTTTTTAATATTGTTGTGCAGCACTTTGGAAACATGTTGTTGTTTAAATGTGCTATGTAAATAAAGTGGATTGGATTGGATTTTTAAGACATTTTTAATGAAGCCATAAATCATAATGCAAGTAGGCTATTTTTTGAAAAGTATGATTTGTTTTTATTTTAAATTATTTCCATGCAGTAAAGAGAGAAAAGGCCATATTGCAAGTGTTATTTGACTTTTAATATAGTGTTATATTTTAATCTCAGATTTTTTTGTTCCAAGTAATGTATTTGCAGTCCTTATATTTATGTATTTTGTCATTATTTTTAAATGGTATTTATTTCCTATAACGGCAATAACGTGCATGCAAGAACGGAAAAGCACTAATAATGCAAAGCCATCATAATAATGAGGTTTTTTTTCGCGTAATTGGAGTCCACTCTTGATTTTTGCACCAATTTAGTATTTAAATGCATATTCTTCTTCTATTTTTTTATTTTTTTATTTATTTGATTTAGAACACCTTCCTCGGCCACGAAGGGCCTCCAAGCGGCCGAGCAGCCTTCCTGTGCGGGACTTCTGCAGCCCTTTGAAGCGGTGCGTAAAGGCCCCCCTGCGCGCACACACACACAGACACTAGGCCTTAATAATGCAAGAAATAGAAATTATATCTGATGTAAGTTGATTTATATTCAGTTTTTCCCCCTGCAGGTCCCCCCCTCACAAAAAAAAACAGCTTTTAAGGTGAGATTTACTAAATTCCTTAGAAATAAAACATCCATAATAATAATAACCATGTGACACATGAGTTAAACATTACGCTGTGGTATTTATTTTTGCATTATTGTTTTTTTTTTTAATATTGTAAATACCATTTTGAACATCAAAGGGTTGCACATTCGTAACCCATCTTTTTTTCTTCTTTTTTTTTAAATATCCATCATATCCGACTGGCACCATGCACCTCAACAAGTCACTTTTTTAACAAAAAAACAAAAAAAACAAGGCATGCGAGAGATTTTAAAAAAAATTAAAAAAAATTCACATTACACAGCCTATTCAAGTCATTTTTTGTTTGGAAAAAAACTTCTTTTTTTTATATATATATAATAATAATTACAAAAAATCAGCAAAAAGTTACCAAAAAGTATCAGCAGGTTACTATAGGGCATCACCAAAAAACTGGTTTTATTATTATTATTATTATTATTATTATTAATATGAATCTTTGGTGCTTTTGTCATTCCCAACATTTAAAAACCAGTGAATAAATTACAATTATAACAATTAAAAAAACAACACATGATATCACAAACATATTTACAACCAAGCCTGTCTTTTTTTTTTTTTTTTTTGAAACATCTGGGGTCTCTTGGGACTTTTTCTTTTGCATAAAATATAGACTTAAATAGCTCTTAAATATTACAAAAAAGGAACCCTTGGGAGTTTTTTTGTTGTTGTTTTTATCAAAAATTGTACCTCGGTGGCCCAGAAGAAGCACACTAAATGTAGGACACTTGTTGGACTGCTTTTTTTAATATTGCTGTCATTTTTTTAATATGAAAAAAAATGTTAATTTATTTGGAATCTCCTCTTTTAAGTTATTTTTTTTAAATTTTTCCTGTTGTTGTTGTTGTTGGTCAATCATAGCATAGTCCTGGGGTCCGAGTCCCTGAACGAGTCCTCATCCTCCGACTCTGACGTGGGCGCCTCGCTGGAGGGGGAGTGCAGGTGGTGCTGATGATGCTGATGATGCTGCTGCTGGTGGTGGGGATGATGATGGTGTGGCTGCACCCCCCCGCCCCCCACGCCGCTGCCCTGACACACGTACCACTCGTTCAGGTTGGTGACCTGCGGGGAGATGTCGGCGGTCGAGCGGCTCCGCTGCTGCGCGTCCGGCGAGAGGGGCTCCCCCAGCGGGTGCGTGGAGGGGATGAAGGTGGTGGTGGTGGTGGTGGGGGGAGGTGGGGGCGACTTGCAGTGCACCTTCATGTGCTTGCGCAGGGAGCTGGGGTGCGTGTAGGACTTGTCGCAGCCGCGCACCTTGCAGTAGTACGGCTTGTCGGACGTGTGCACGTGGGAGTGCTTCTTCCGGTCGCTGCTGTTGGCGAACTTCCGGTCGCAGCCTTCAAACTCGCACTTGAAGGGCTTCTCACCTTTTTTTTTTTTTTTTTTTTTTAAAGTGGACACAAGCAAAGCACTTTTTTTTAACATCTTGAAAGCATAAACACACACACACACACACACACACACACACACACACACACACACACACACACACACCTTTTTACAGTGTGAACACATGTAACATGCCTGAAGGCCCCCTATGTGTGTGTGTGTGTGTGCGTGTGTGTTTGTACCCTGAAGTGGTGTGGAGTGTGCTGCTAACCCCACGCGTAAAAAAAAACGATGTATGCATATATGGTGCGCATGCGCATTGCCACGTCCAAGTGTTTTTATGTCTGCATTTCCGTGCAGTTTTGCTATTTATTTATTTGTACATTTTTTTAAACGCCTGCAGGGCCACTCGACTCAAGAAACCATCCATCCATCCATTTTCTACCGCCCAAGGCGTGATTATTGCGAGTTGCAAAACTTTACTCAAGACGAGTTGGTGCGTAAAAGCGCAATGTAACCACGTTTGTCAAGTTTTTAATGGAAGAAAGCGTGACATGCGTACAAAATGCTGTGTGCGTAATTACGCATTACCTGTGTGGGTCCTCTTGTGGATCTTGAGGTTCTCCGAGCGCGCAAAGACCTTCCCGCAGCCCGGGAAGGGACAGGGGAAGGGTTTCTCCCCGGTGTGCACTCGGATGTGGTTGATGAGTTTGTACTTGGCCTTGAACGCCTTCCCCTCCCGCGGGCACTCCTCCCAGAAGCAGACGTGGGTGCTCTGCTCGGGCCCGCCGACGTGCTCCACCGTGACGTGGTTGACCAGCTCGTGCATGGTGCTGTAGGTCTTGGAGCAGGTCTTCCCGTGGCTCTGCTGCTCCGGCTCGACCCACTTGCAGATGAGCTCCTGCTTGATTGGCTGCCGCATGTAGCGGAGGAAGGCCCCCGCGGGGCCGTGGGGCGCGCCGGCGGGGTTGTAGCCGTGAAGGGCGGAGGCCGCGTAGTGGTCCTGCCTGGCGGCGAAGTGGTCCGCCCGGGCGTAGATGTCCCCCGGCAGACCCAGGCGCATCTGGCCGTTGAGGGCGTGGTGCGAGCCGGGGGACGCCTGCTCGTGGAGCCCCGGGAAGAGGCCCCCGCTCTCGGCGTGGCCGTACGCACCTGTTGGGGCGATGAAGACGCCGTGGTGGTGGTGGTGGTGGTGCGGCGAGGAGGCGGACTGGTCGCCGAGGGCGTGCATGGCGGAGGCGGACAGCTCCCTCCTGAGGATCAAGTCCCGGCTGCTCGGGTAGCTGCCCGAGTGGGGGTGGCCCACGCCGGGGAAGCCCACGGTGCTCTGAGCCGGAGCGAACGACGCCGCTACCGCCGCCGCCGCCGCCGCCGCCGCCGCCACCGCGCTCTGCGCCTGGTGGTGACTTTGGATGTGCTGCGAGGGGCTGAGCTTGACAGCACCGGTCTGGGCCATGTGCTCCGGTCCGAATGGAGTGAGTGCCACGCCGGGGTCGTTGGCCAGCTCCCCCGGGTGGAGGTGGGCATGGTGGGAGAGCGGGTGGTGCCCCCCCAGCCCCGGGAAGCCCGTCATGTTGTGCGCTTGGGTCGCCGCCAGGTCCGCTAATCTTAACGCGGGGTTCCTCTTGCTCAAAGGGGCTTCCATGACTACTCGCACCGGTCCATGGCGCGCCAAAATATGGAAATATGATATAAGGGGCTCTATAAGTTCTTTTGTCCGGCTCCTAACTCCGCTTTCCCCCCCTTCACTCCGTCCTCCAGCGCCTGGCAGAACACACAACAGTTGGAGCGCGCAGTGGGGGGACGCGCTTTAGAAATGGCACCGCGGGTATTGGACGGATTTGGGTGACTGGCAGCTCGGCGGACGAGGCGATTGGCTGCCGTTCAGCCGAGGGGCCCAGCAGGGTTCCGCCCCCACCGACCCCCTCCCGGAGTCGAGGCCGTCGCAACTACAAAAAGTTGGGACTCGCAAAGTTGCGGGTCGCACTCGAGTCCGCGTCTGGCGCGGCGCAGACGAGTCGGATGCTCCAATGCGCAAACTCCCTCCTTCCAAAAGTGGACATTTTAGGTGCAAACACGTCATTTACCTTTACTGAGGTAAACAAAACAAATGATTTTATTATGATTCCTAATAAAGTCTTCTTTAACGTGTGCAGAAACCAACTATTACTGTACATTCCAAATTACAAATGTGAGCTTTAATGCCACATTACATAGAAATTACTACACTTTTCTACATTTTAACTTAAAAAAAACCAAAAAAAAAACCTTTGCAACACTTGAGCATCTGCACCTTCCACATCATTTCAGCTCTAATCATCATGTGTGTGTGTGTGTGTGTGTGTGTGTGTGTGTGTGTGTGTGTGTGTGTGTGTGTGTGTGTGTGTGTGTGTGTGTGTGTGTGTGTGCGTGTGTGTGTGTGTGTGTGTGTGTGTGTGTGTGTGCGTGTGTGTGTGTGTGTGTGTGTGTGTGTGTGTGTGTGTGTGTGTGTGTGTGTGTGCGTGTGTGTGTGTGTGTGTGTGTGTGTGTGTGTGTGCGTGCGTGTGTGTGTGTGTGTGTGTGTGTGTGTGTGTGTGTGTGTGTGTGTGTGTGTGTGTGTGTGTGTGTGTGTGTGTGTGTGTTTCACCTGTCAACTGTTATTTACCACCAGCTTAAAGATGGATGGTTTCACACACACACGCACACGCACCAGTCTGCGTGCGTGCAACTGAGCTCGAGTTCACAGACGGATCACACGCACGCACGCACGCACACGCGCACACGCACATTTTTGACTGGTCCCCGTGTGACAGCGTGTCTGTCACTCAAATGTCTTCATTGTCATGTTGGTTTATGCTGCAGCTTTTTGCGCAGTGCAGGAATATTCTGCACTTTCTTACCTCCTTTTGGCGCGCCGTGTAGTCGCTAATGTGATCAAAAGTCAAAAATGACACACTTGTAAATGAATGATTAAAAAAAAAAGGTTTTGGTAGGGTTGTTTTGTTTGTTTGGCATTAAAAAATACACGTTTTGGCTACATTGCATGTAAAGGTTTCGTGTATTGAGGTACAACTTTTGTGCAGGTAAGAATTAAAGTCCAAATTTGGGGGGTAAAAATGAGCATTTTAGTCATTTTAAATCTGCACGAATATGCAACATATGGTAAAACCCTTAAGTTTTGTACAATATATTATATTTTATTCATGTATATATATTTTTTTGTAATGTAGGGTTAAAAAATCTATTTTTATTTAATTTTTTCTCATAAAATTATTATTTTTTTGGTTCAAATGTACATTCTTTTTAGCATATTTTCTGTTAAATTATTTTTTTGCAGGCATTTAGTGTTTACAATAATATTTTAGGTCAACATTTAGTCAGATTGGTATTTTTTTAATATTGTGGTAAGAATTAAAGTCCACATTTGGGGGGGAATTAGCATTTTAGTCATTTTAAATTTGCACGGATATGCAACATATGGTAAAACCCTTAAGTTTTGTACAATATATTATATTTTATTCATGTATATTTATTTTTTTTGTAATGTAGGGTTAAAAAATCTATTTTTATTTTATATTTTCTCATAAAATTATTATTTTTTTGGTTCAAATGTATATTCTTTTTAGCATATTTTCTGTTAAATTATTTTTTTGCAGGCATTTAGTGTTTACAATAATATTTTAGGTCAACATTTAGTCAGATTGGTATTTTTTTAATATTGTGGTAAGAATTAAAGTCCAAATTTTGATGGGAAAATGAGCATGTTAGTCATTTTAAATTTGCACGAATATGCAACATATGGTAAAACCCTTAAGTTTTGTACAATATATTATATTTCATTCATGTATATTTTTTTTTTTGTAATGTAGGGTTAAAAAATCTATTTTTATTTGATTTTTTCTGATAAAATTATTATTTTTTTGGTTCAAATGTATATTCTTTTGAGCATATTTTCTGCTAAATTATTTTTTTTGCAGGCATTTAGGGTTTACAATAATATTTTAGGTCAACATTTAGTCAGATTGGTATTTTTATTTGAGTCTTAGATGTTCTGCTCTTATTGTTAGGCCATCAAATTGGTATACATTTCATTTTTACTCAAATACATTTATATATACTACTAAAATTAATATTATTGGGTTAAATTGTGTACAAAATGTGTTAATTTACGTGTGTATTCCACTCTAGGGTATATATTGCCGTATATATTATGTGCATATTGATAACAATACAATTTTGGTCTAAATTGTGCTTTGATTGTTTAACGTTACTTCTGTTGGGGGGGGAGAAAGCGGGTGCCGGGCGACCGCTGATAAGAGATACATACCAGGAGGACCACCCATGGGTGCCAAAATTAATATATTGCGGGGCATGTAGATCTTGTGAAATCCAAAACCAGACAGGAAAAGCAGTTTTTTTTATCACATTGCAGTAAAAAAAAAAAAAAAAAATCCTCATATGCACTAAATTATATTGACATACATCATTTAAAGTGAGGGGGGGGGGGGGGTCCTACACGTCTTGCACCCCTCCTTCCCAAAAACAAAGCTTCTTTGTCACAAACGGGCTCATTTTACCGCCAAGAGTCAAGAGGGCGGCATATGTGGTCTTAAGGGGGTCAGAGGTCAAAGATCCATGAAACATAAGGTCAGCGAAAGCACCTTTGTGGCGTGTCAACATATTGAGATTGTCATAAAGTACAACACCCTCATTGATAATAATTACAATCATAAACTGGGGAGTTATTCAACTATTAATCCTTCAGCTCTCTCTCTCTCTCCCCCTCTCGCTCGCTCACTCCTATCCCAGACTGGAATAAAGAAGGTCTTACAAAAGAGGGTCGGCGGACCTGACTTTGAACTTGGATCAGCTCCCCCCGTTTCCCACCGTGCCCGTCCCTGAAATGGACCAGAAGACCAAGACGAAGCGTCCAGACTGGAGGCGACGTGGTCCCGCCTGCACCCAGAGAGAACTCATGGAGGAACAACAACAACAACAACGACGTAAGTCAACTTCCTTCCCCCCTAAAACCAAAATAAGCTGACTGGAGTTTGTAATGTGTTGCCTTCACTGTCTGCTGGGAAAAAAACATGTTCTCTGTGCTGCTGACCTCTCAGGGGTCACCGCTGGTTCTGTTTTTGTCGTTTTGAACACTTCCATTCGAGGTGTTTGTGTGTGTGTGTGTGTGTGTGTGTGTGTGTGTGTGGTGGAACAGCTTCACAGTTGTGTAATAAATATGGTGGTATTCATATTTGATGTTAATATTTAATAGGTGGCTCAGCAACACTGTCAGCACATATTGGTGATCATGCATGCAAAGCTTATGAGGCTAATTAGGCACTACATGCTAGTGGGCGGGGCTTATTTAACATCATTTACAGTAAAAAAAAAAAAATAGAGGAATTTTGCACCATGCAGGAGGAAGTCATTGTTTTAATTTTTTACTTTGAATTATTTTAAGTATGATATTATCTTTGCATGCATGGGTTATTATTAGTATGATTGCGTGTACTATTTTGTAGTCACAATGCATTTGAACTAAGTTGGATTGTTTCATGACAAATAATAATATTATTATTATGTTTAATATAACAATATAGGATTCGAGTGTCGTAATTGTTGTTTTTTTGTATCTTTTTGTGCCTTAAAACCATGTTGTTCATGCAGTACATAGATAAATAGCATCCACCTATAGGCTTCTAGAGTGCAGTGCCTTTAAAACTTTTATATTTGTGTGCAAATTGTCATTGCAATCCATGTAAGTTATTATGCAATATGCTGTTTTAGGCTTTAAAATCATGTTTTTGTGTGTTTGGACTGGAATTAGAAAGCTTTTTGACAATATGGGCGTAGTCACAATGCATTTATGACCATTTTATGTCCTAAAATCACATATGTGCAGCACTTTTGGTAGCAGCCTTTATAGTTATGATCAGTTTAACAATATATTTTTGCATTTTGTGTCACTTTTATGCAGCACTTTTAATATAGACAGCAACCGTTACATCTATGATTAGTTAAACAATGTGGCTAATAGTTGCGGTGCATTTTGGGCAACTACAAAATCTTAATTTTGCAGCACTTTTGATATAAATATATAGCAGCCCTCATACTTATGACTGGTTCAACAATACATGCTGATTGCTTCAATGCATTTTGTGTCAACTCATTTCATACGAGTCATCTTTTTGCAGAACATGATATAGCAAGTATTCCAATATGGAATCATAATGAGGTTGCATTTTTGGACTAATCCACGTCTAAGATCATATCACATTTTTATAGTTCTTTTAAACCATGCATAACAATATGGGGTTTCAGCCTTGAAAGTCACATTCATACAGCACTTTTGACATAGATAATATATAATCGACAATATAGCAATATAGAATCATAATCACATTGCATTTGTAACTATTTCATGCCTTAGATTAGAATCATGTTCTTATTTTTGATTTATGTGTCGGAACCCCTGTCGTAATGATTTATTTAACAATAGTGGGTTAGCATTTTGGGCTATTTTGGGCCTTAAAAGTTATATTTATGCAGCACTTTAAACAAACATGTCAACTAGTTATGAACAATATAGAATCATAATTACAATGCATTTGTGGTGATTTAATGCCTTTGGAATAATGTATTAATTAATAGATGTTGGAACCCATGTAAAAAATAACAATATTGGGTTACAGTAACAATGCATTATGGGTATTCTGGATGGGTGTTTTATTTACATATCGTTACAATGTATTTTGGGGCATATTTCTGCAGCCCTAGCATAATTATGATTATCCTAACAAGATTGTACAATGCATTTGTGATTATTTTGAGTCTTTTACACTTTTTCTGTAAACCGCGCGACTTATTCTCATAATTTATGCACGCATGCGCATCTTAAATAACCTCTGCACCTTTTTTTTTAATGTCAATACCCATTCCTGATACAATAATAATAATAATAATAATAGATTTTATTTGTAAAAAGCACTTCACATTGAGTAAACCACCTCAAAGTGCTACAGTGTATTAAAAAATAAATAAAATAAAATAAAAAATAAATACAAATAAAAACTAGAACAGCCAAATAGCTAAAACTAGTATGCATATATTTTCCCTTTAAAATTGTTTTTAATCATATTTATTTTTATATTGTTTTTATATTGGTTATATATTTATTTATTTTTTTGTTTTTATTCAGTCATTGGTGGAGCTAAGGATAATATTTGAATATTGTTTTTAATATAGTTTTTAATATGGTTTTTAATATTGTTGTGCAGCACTTTGGAGACATTTTTGTTGTTTAAATGTGCTATATAAATAAAGTGGATTGGATTGGATATATCTAAAAAAAAAAAAGGCTTTTTTAAAAAGAAGGGTTTTTAATAGGGATGTCCAATAATGGCTTTTTGCCGATATAGCGATATTCCGATATTGTCCAACTCTTTAATTACCGATACCGATATCAACCGATACCAATATCAACCGATACCGATATCAACCGATATATACAGTCGTGGAATTAACACATTATTATGCCTAATTTGGACAACCAGGTATGGTGAAGATAAGGTACTTTTTTTTAAAAATGAATAAAATAAAATAAGATAAATAAATTAAAAACATTTTCTTGAATAAAAAAGAAAGTAAAACAATATAAAAACAGTTACATAGAAACTAGTAATGAATGAAAATTTGTAAAATTAACTGTTAAAGGTTAGTATTATTAGTGGAGCAGCAGCACGCACAATCATGTGTGCTTACGGACTGTATCCCTTGCAGACTGTATTGATATATATTGATATATAATGTAGGAAGCAGAATATTAATAACAGAAAGAAACAACCCTTTTGTGTGAATGAGTGTAAATGGGGGAGGGAGGTTTTTTTTGGGTTGGTGCACTAATTGTAAGTGTATCTTGTGTTTTTTATGTGGATTTAATAAAAAAATTAAAATTTAAAAAAAATTTAAAAAACGATACTGATAATAAAAAAAACCATACCGATAATTCCCGATATTACATTTTAACGCATTTATCGGCCGATAATATCGGCAGACCGATATTATCGGACATCTCTGGTTTTTAAGCCTTTTTTTTAAAATCATCCACCGTCTGTGGTGCCCTCAGGTGGTCAGGGAGAGCGTTCCACAGACTGGGAGCGGCGGAGCAGAAAAAAAATGTCAAAAAATGTTATTTCATAACATATTTTTTTTTATTTTTGCCAAACATAAGAAAACAAATCCTTATATTTGTACATTTTTTTTGCTTATTTGCAAAGCTGTCACTGTAAAAAAAAAAAAAAAAAATATATATATATATATATATATATATATATATATATATATATATATATATATATACATATATATATAAAGTAGGCGGTAATTATTTGTGTGTGTGTGTGTGTGTGTGTGTGTGTGTGTGTGTGTGTGTGTGTGTGTGTGTGTGGAGAGAGAGAGCGAGAGAGAGAGAGAGAGAGAGAGAGAGAGAGAGAGAGAGAGAGAGAGAGAGAGAGAGGCGCTACCTACCTGCCATTGGAGGGCCACCTGGGATTGATGAGCGTGTGCGGCCAATGAGGCTGCGAGGACGCCGCCAAGTGGTCCCAGTTAAAGGGGGCGTGAGAGGAGGACGGGCCAGTCCAGGAGGATCTTTTAGGACCCTCACAGAGACCACAATCTGCCTGCTGACTCTTTCTCACAAAGACTCTGAGAGACGCGCACAGCCATTCTGTTTACTCGCAAACATTTGGTCGCCATGCTGCAACGACGCGGCGGATAAAAACAAACCCCCCCAAAAAAAAAAAATTCCAAGGACGCAGAAGAAGAGGAATTTCCCTCCGAATTCAACTTTTTAGTGTTTTGACGCTCTGTGGCGGGGCGGCGTGGCGCCTGCTATGCGGTTTGTGAGTGAGACTTGTGAGATTCTTCTTGTTTTCCTTGCCTAAGAGAGACGACGCGCGCACGGCGCCATGCTGCTGGACGCCGGCCACCAGTTCCCGGGTCTGGGCTCCTTCGCCCGCCATCACCACCCCGCCGCGGCCGCCGCCGACATGCAGGACCGCGACCTGGGTCTGGCCCAGAACTCCTTCGTGGACTCGGCCCACATGGGCGCCTTCAAGCTCAACCACGACCTCTCCCCGGGGCAGAGCTCCGCCTTCAGCAGCCAAGCTCCGGGCTACCCGGCGGCGGCGCTGGGCGCGCACGCCGCCCACGTCACCTCCTACGCGGGCTCCCCGTTCAACTCCACGCGGGACTTCCTGTTCCGCAGCCGCGGCTTCGGCGACACGTCCCCGGCGGGCGGGCAGCACGCCCTCTTCGGCGCGGCGGCGGCGGGCTCCCTGCACCCGCCGCACCACCACACGGACACGCCGCAGGGCCACCTCCTGTTCCCGGGCATCCACGAGCAGCACGGCTCCGGCAACGTCCTCAACGGGCAGATGAGGCTCGGCCTGGCGGGGGAGGTGTTCGGGCGCACCGAGCAGTACCACCAGGTGTCCAGCCCCCGGACCGACCCGTACGCGGCGGCGCAGCTGCACAACCAGTACGGCTCCATGAACATGAACATGGCGGCGCACCACCACCACCACCACCACCACCACCCGGGCGCCTTCTTCCGCTACATGCGGCAGCAGTGCATCAAGCAGGAGCTCATCTGCAAGTGGATCGAGCCGGAGCAGCTGAGCAGCCCCAAGAAGTGCTGCAACAAGACCTTCAGCACCATGCACGAATTGGTCACGCACGTCTCCGTGGAGCACGTCGGCGGGCCCGAGCAGACCAACCACATCTGCTTCTGGGAGGAGTGCCCGCGGGAGAGCAAGCCCTTCAAGGCCAAGTACAAGCTGGTCAACCACATCAGGGTCCACACCGGGGAGAAACCCTTTCCCTGTCCCTTCCCGGGCTGCGGGAAGGTCTTTGCGCGCTCCGAGAACCTCAAGATCCACAAGAGGACCCACACAGGTAATGCGTAATTACGCACACAAACAGTACATTGCACAGTACTTTCTTTTGGGGATATTTGATCTTCTTAAGCAATAATATTTGTTATCAACTCCAAAAAAGTGCGCACTTTTTACATGAAATAATTCTCTGCTGCATTCAAATGTGAGAGGAAAAAAATACTAACTTTCCCCCCCCCCCCACATAAATCTGCATAACTTGCAAATTAAATGTATTACAAATTGCAGTTTTATATTAAAGCGCATGTTTACAAAAAAATTTTTTTTAGTTTGCCACCTTTTCAAATAAATAACGGGCCTAAACGATCCCGTTTTCGTTCGAACAAACAAGACCTCCGGTTTTTTTCGTTCACTTCTAAACTAAATGTCTGTTTCGGTTATTTTCCTTCCACTTTTACGCCCTGAAAAATAAGCCGAATTTGAGCCGAACGCTCTCCAGAATATTCGGCGTGTTTGCCTGTCACGTTTACCCACGCGCTGCTTTGATTTCACGGGGGGGCGAATTAAATACGTGTAAAAGATGGTGCTAATTTTGCATTGCGGTGGAGTTTGTTGTATTTTATTTTTTGCTTTAAGGGGAGATGTGTGTGTGTGAAGGTGCTAGACAGGCCGTTACCAGCCTTTTCACATGTCCACCTATTGCTTTGGGGACCGGGGTGGTGTGTGTGTGTGTGTGTGTGTGTGTCTGTGTGTGTGTGTGTGTGTGTGTGGGGTGGGGGGGTGCATGATGGGTGCCATGAAAATGGCCAGGTGCTAATTAGATTTTTATTGTCTCTCAAGCAAATGGTGCTTGCCTTCTGTGGGCCTGCTTGATGATGGCCCTGCTCCCCCCCTACCCCCCCCCTCACTAAATCAATATGCGCATTATTTGCCCCCCCCCCCCCCCCCCCCCAACTGTCCCCAAACCCCCATTCAGCTTTGCATATGCAAGAGGGTTTTAGTTGTATTAATTTAAGTCATTGCTTTATTTCTTAGTCTTCTTTTTTTCCACATGCATTTTTATTCCAACTGGAGGCATTTTCTTTTTTTTTTTTAAAAATGCATTTTTCTCCTCCAGGAGAGAAACCTTTCCAGTGCGAGTTTGAAGGCTGCGACAGGAGGTTTGCAAACAGCAGCGACCGAAAGAAGCACATGCACGTCCACACCTCGGACAAGCCCTACCTGTGCAAGATGTGCGACAAGTCCTACACGCATCCCAGCTCCTTGCGGAAACACATGAAGGTAAACAATGCACACAAATGGGAAGAGAGGGAAAAAAAAATCATGTTATAATAGCAGGGAATTAAAAGGTCTAGTAGTAGCATTAAATATTAAACGTGTGTAAAAACCAAGTTATATATGTGTAATAGATGCTCAAACATCAGCATTATGCTAAAAGTTTAACAGTATTAATAGTTTTTTTTGTTCGTGCAATATATAAATATGTTAACTTTTTTTTGCTGTGTGTAAAATCTGCACTGCAACAAAAAATCCTATCACGAAAAATGGTTTGTTCATAGTCATAAATAAGTGCACTTTTTGCAAATTTTGTAGGATAGATAATCATATTGTGCAATAAATATGTATTATGTTGCACTTTGTAGTGTTTGTAATGTGCATAGGCAGCTTTATGATTGTGTTGAGCAATAATTAATAACACATCATTTATTGTCATTTGTTTATACATTTTTGAAACATGACATTTTTGGACACACCGTTAACATGAATTCAATACAATTCCATTTTTTTTCCTCGCCCAAAGAAAAAAAATTTTTTTCTTGCTGTGTGTAAAATCTGCACTGCAACGATGAAGTCCTTCCTATCACAAAAAAATGGTTTGTTCATGCAAAGTCATAAATAAGTGCACTTTTTTTTTTGCAAATATGCACAGATAGTAGTGTAGATACATAATCATATTGTGCAATAAATATGTATTATGTTGCACTTTTTTTTGCTCTATAGCAGGGGTGTCCAAAGTGCGGCCCGGGGGCCATTTGCGGCCCGCGGGGAATTTTTTTAACGGCCCCACGGCACATTCTAAAAATACGATTAAAAAAATACGAAACATAAAAAGTGGTATAAAAGAGCAAACAGGTGAAATTTAACAAGAAAATGTTGCAATGTTGACTCTAATAACACAAAGCTGCCATGCAGGCTGTTTGTTTCTTAACAACAACAAAAAAGAATCAAAATCAATGTCATTATGAATTATTGACCTGTTCAAGGCTCCAATTATTATTATGTCACATTAAATATTACACTTTGTTGCATATTTTGTGTTTGCCATAAGTTTTTTTTAGTTTTTTTAAAGAAGGGCCTAAAACGAACAAACAAAAAACATGAGCAACAATAAAACTTATAATTGACGGATGGATCTGAAGTTGATTTCGAGATTATTGTGTTAAAAGTAAACAGTAAAAAAAATATTATTTTTTATTTTTTAACACTTTAATGAGAAGGACCCTTTTGGATCCCCAATCATTTTTGTGTGGTTTGTTTTTTAAGTGTCATTGCTCAAAAATCAATGTCGTTATGACTTATTGACCTTTTTAAAGCTACAATTATTATATAATCTAAATATTCCATTTAAAAATGTTATTGGGTGAAAATATTGCATATTTTGTTTTTTTTTCTATATACAAAAAATGGTTTTCTTTGACAAAAAGAGCATAAAACTTACATTTTTGAAAATGTTATATTGACAGATAGAACTAATGTTGATCTATAGATTTAAGCCTTGAATAATAATAATAATACTGAATAATGACACATTTTTTACATTTTTTTGACCAAAACCGTTTGGTGTCCCCAGGATCAAACTAAATATATACTAAATGTATATTTTTTTATACATATATTGTATTGGTTTTTAAAATAAAAAACATCAAATTGGCCCCCGCTTGCTTTGATTCTTCAGTGTGCGGCCCCTCAGTGGAAAAAGTTTGGACATCCCTGCTCTATAGTGATTGTAATGTGCATAGGCAGCTTTATGATTGTGTTGAGCAATAATTAATAACACATCATTTATTGTCATTTATTTGTACATTTTTGAAACATGACATTTTTTGACACACAGTAAACATTTTTTTCCTCACCCAGGAAAAATACTATTTTTTTTGCCGTGTGTAAAATCTGCACTGCAACAATGAAGTCCTTCCTATCACAAAACATGGTTTGTTCATGCAAAGTCATAAATAAGTGCACTTTTTTGCAAATATGCACAGATAGTAGTATAGATACATAATCATATTGTGCAATAAATATGTATTATGTTGCACTTTTTTTGCTCTATAGCAGGGGTGTCCAAAGTGCGGTCCGGGGGCCATTTGCGGCCCGCGGGGAATTTTTTTAACGGCCCCACGGCACATTCTAAAAATACGATTAAAAAAATACAAAACATAAAAAGTGGTAAAAAAGAGCAAACAGGTGAAATTTAACAAGAAAATGTTGCAATGTTGACTCTAATAACACAAAGCTGCCATGCAGGCTGTTTCTTTCTTAACAACAACAAAAAAGAATCAAAATCAATGTCATTATGAATTATTGACCTGTTCAAGGCTCCAATTATTATTATGTCACATTAAATATTCCACTTTGTTGCATATTTTATGTTTGCCATAAGTTTTTTTGTTTTTTTAAAAGAAGGGCCTAAAACGAACAAACAAAAAACATGAGCAACAATAAAACTTATAATTGACGGATGGATCTGAAGTTGATCTTGAGATTATTGTGTTAAAATTAAACAGTAAAAAAAATATATTTTTTAATTTTTTTAACACTTTAATGAGAAGGACCCTTTTGGATCCCCAATCATTTTTGTGTGATTTGTTTTTTAAGTGTCATTGCTCAAAAATCAATGTTGTTATGACTTATTGACCTTTTTAAAGCTACAATTATTATATAATCTGAAATATTCCACTTAAAAATGTTATTGGGTGAAAATATTGCTTTTTTTTTTTTCTATATAAAAAAAATGGTTTTCTTTGACAAAAAGAGCATAAAACTTACATTTTTGAAAATGTTATATTGACAGATAGACCTAATGTTGATCTATAGATTTAAGCCTTGAATAATAATAATAATACTGAATAATGACACATTTTTTTGACCAAAACCGTTTGGTGTCCCCAGGATCAAACTAAATATATACTAAATGTATATTTTTTTATACATATATTGTACTGGTTTTTAAAATAAAAAACATCAAATTGGCCCCCGCTTGCTTTGATTTTTCAGTGTGCGGCCCCTCAGTGGGAAAAGTTTGGACACCCCTGCTCTATAGTGATTGTAATGTGCATAGGCAGCTTTATGATTGTGTTGAGCAATAATTAATAACACATCATTTATTGTCATTTGTTTATACATTTTTGAAACATGACATTTTTTGACACACAGTAAACATTTTTTTCTTGCTGTGTGTAAAATCTGCACTGCAACGATGAAGTCCTTCCTATCAAAAAACATGGTTTGTTCATGCAAAGTCATAAATAAGTGCACTTTTTTTTTGCAAATATGCACAGATAGTAGTATAGATACATAATCATATTGTGCAATAAATATGTATTATGTTGCACTTTTTTGCTCTATAGTGATTGTAATGTGCATAGGCAGCTTTATGATTGTGTTGAGCCATAATTAATAACAAATAATTTATTGTCATTTATTTATACATTTTATAATATATCTTTTTTTTTTTTCCTCACCCAAAAAAAGTCCATTGATACAAAGCCCTGAACTGCACTTCCGAATGGCCGTGTCATTTATTGAAGTGAGGTCCAACCTAACCGAGATTCTTCTTTCTTAGGTGCACGAGTCGTCCCCGCCCACGTCCGACTCCTCGCCGGCAGCCAGCTCGGGCTACGAGTCGTCCACCCCCCCGGGCCTGGTGTCGCCCACAGCCGAGACCCAAAGCAACAACACCCTGTCGCCGGCCTCTGCCGTGCACAGCAGCACCAGCCACAGCGGCCTCTCGTCCAATTTCAGTGAATGGTATGTGTAGGACCCGAACTGAAGGCGTCACTCACACACACACACGCACACACACACACACACATTTCCCAGCACTGGACCAGGACATTAAGGACATGTGACGATGACTTAGTCTCCAGCGCCGCTTACAAAAAGTGTATCATAGGACGCTGATGTAAATAATGGCTGACTTTGTGCTCGTTTGGTCTCTTTGGTGTCTAAATGTTTCTTCGATGGTAGCTCTCTCTCTCTCTCTCTCTCTCTCTGAACTGGACTCTCGCGTGCACATAATACAACAACAACAACAACAACAACAACAACTGTACTCCATATTTCGCCCTAAACTTGGAAACTCGATTGTATTATAGGAAAACGAATAAGAAGAAGCGGAAAGGGTGCCAAAGTTGAACACGGACATTTTGATCATGCTTTGTGAATGTACATTATGTTTTATTTTGAAAAGTTAACTTACTTGTGTCATTTGTGTGTGTGTGTGTGCGTGTGTGTGTGTGTGTGTGCTCGGCAAGTTGTGGCCAGCAAACCACGGAAAGGAGAAAAAAAAGGCTAACATTTTCTTATGTTTGTGTGTGTATTTGTAAATAGCCAACTGCCATATTTATCCATTTGTAAGTAAATTATGGTAATTACTTGCTACAGATGAAATGTATTTATAAAAGAATCTTTGTGTTTTTTTTTTGTTTTTTTTTCTTGGAACTATAAATATGTATATTTTAAGAGCTTAACCCGGGCAGTTGTTTCGTCGTGCATTTTTTTGTTTGTTTTGTTTTTGGAAAGTTTAAAAAAAAAAAAAAAAAAGTGTTTTCATCCTGACTGTGATAAAACATTTGACTCCATACAAATATAATAAAATCAATTGTTGCAAGTGATATATATATACATTTTTTTTTTTTCTTCCTTGTGCCTCATTTTTCTGGTGTTTTTGCATTCGGGCATCTCACTCGACACCTAAATATTTGCCATCTAAGGTTTTATTTATATAGCACAGCATTTCCTTTAATAATAGGAAAAAGGCTGTTGGCAGTCATTGTTTGGTCTATTTATCTTTACAAAAATTATTTTTGTCCTTTAATAGTGGAAAAACTGAACTTTGTTGCCTCCACTTGATTAAAGACTCTTGGGGGTCCATTGGAGCTTTTTGACAAACTTAAATACCGTATTTCCTTGAATAGCCGCCGGGGCGCTAATTAATTTAAAACCTCTTCTCACTCCTGCGCTTACCAAAAGCATGCGGGATGGGCAAGCATGCGCTAATTATTTTAAAACCTCTTCTCACTCCGGCGTTTAACTTATCATGAAAAGCACATTTAATAAAAAATCGTTATTATGGTCTTACCTTTACTTATAAATTATGTCTATGTGCAGCTGCTTCTGATCAAAGGCAGTCTTCCTTATCTTTCTTCAGTTTTAAAAGTCTCTGGAGATATTCCTTTAATTATTACCTCCTGCTTCGATTGAAAGTCCAGTTTAGAAAACTGTTTTATTTTAGATATGTAATCCTCCATGTTAAAAGTGCAAGCAAACGATCACTGCTCACGCTTGCTGCTTGCTGTCTTCTTCTGCAGGACCGGTCTTCTGCAGTACTGGTAGTCGCAAGAAGGATCACTAGCGCCCTCTACCACCAGGAGGCGGGAGTCATTTAATGACTCATATTTGACCCGGCGGAAGTGCCAAGCATGCGCTAATTATTTTGCGAAACGAGTTTGACCCGGCTGTAATTCTAGGCAGGCGAATACTATATTCCCGGCGGCAATTCAAGGAAATATGGTAAATAGTTTTTTAAAGTGGGAGGAGCTTGCGCTATTTACAAAACAGAGACGTACCGTGGTCAGTGTTCGGTCTATACGAAAGATAGCGAACATCACCTGTGTTTGGTCTGTGGTCCTGGGTGGTCCACTAATCTAGGTAAAAAAAAAAAACACCACCACATTTTGTAGCCTCCAACGTCAAATGTTAGTTGTGGCTTCATTGTAGTCACTATTCGGTCGGTGGTCCTGGCTGGTCCAATAGGGCAGACGTTACACTTGAACTTGTTGTTAGCGCCGTGCTAGATAGCGGACATTCAGTCAGCATATTTTGGCGACCAGTATTGTCCAATTGAAGGTCTTTTACGTATGACTAAAATCTTAAAAGGCAATATATGCATATACAATTACGTAATGTTCTTTAGTAAAAAAATACATTTTCTCGTCTTGACTTTGGCTTATAAAAAAGCGCCCTTAGGGGTTGTCGGGCTTTCTTACAGTCGTACTAAAGTCTCGAACTTACTTCATGGAAGTCTAAGGAGAGGATGCTGTGTGGTCCTGGCTGGTCCACGTGCAGCTATTTACTCATGATGAGGTATAATTGATCACGTTGTCGTGTGATTAGCAAATTGATGTCAATCCCGTCTCATGGTTAGTTCTGGAGGTCTGAGGTGTGGGGGCCTCCTAGTCAGTGTTCGGTCTGTGGTCCTGGCTGGTCCGTGATTTTCACTTTTGGGGAATGTATCGTGAAGTTGTCGTGTGTTACGTAACTTGGTTTGATTATGGGTATCTAAGAGGGGTCTTGTTGCGCTTGCATTGTAGTCTGTGTGGTCCTGGCTGGTCCAATAGGGGTTTGACTTTGCACGTGTGATTTGTGATGAGTTCTGAAAGTCCGAGTTGACGTTAGAGAGGCTTGTCGTACGTACTGTGAGTTGTACGGCTATGTGGTCCTGGCTGGTACACTTGAATATTTTTTAAAAAATGTAGGGATGTCCGATAATGTCTTTTTGCCCATATCCGATATTCCGATATTGTCCAACTCTTTAATTACCGATACAGATATCAACCGATATATACAGTCGTGGAATTAACACATTATTATGTCTAATTTGGACAACCAGGTATGGTGAAGATAAGGTACTTTTTAAAAAAAATTATAAAATAAAATAAGATAAATAAATTAAAAACATTTTCTTGAATAAAAAAGAAAGTAAAACAATATAAAAACAGTTACATAGAAACTAGTAATGAATGAAAATGAGTAACATTAACTGTTAAAGGTTAGTACTATTAGTGGAGCAGCAGCACGCACAATCATGTGTGCTTACGGACTGTATCCCTTGCAGACTGTATTGATATATATTGATATATAATGTAGGAAGCAGAATATTAATAACAGAAAGAAACAACCCTTTTGTGTGAATGAGGAGGGAGGTTTTTTGGGTTGGTGCATTAATTGTAAGTGTATCTTGTGTTTTTTATGTTGATTTAATTAAAAAAAAAAAAAAAAAAACACAAAAAAAACCCGATACCGATAATTAAAAAAACCAATACCGATAATTTCCGATATTACATTTTAACGCATTTATCGGCATCTAAAAAAAATGTTTTACCCTTTGAACATTTTCTATTTCCAATGTTGTCGTTTGGTTCTGAAGGTTTTAATAGGGTGCACGTTAATATAGGAGGTACTTTTTCACTTTGTTGCACATGCAGTATCGGTCCTGGTTGGTACACTAACATTTTATTTTTATTTTTTACTTTTTTTAAAAATATATAGTTTTATTTTGTTGTTTGGTTCTGGAAGTCCAAAAAGGAGGCTTTATTGTGAGTATTTTGTTGTCTGTATTGTACGGTCCTCAGTCTGTGCGGTCCTGGCTGGTCCATGTGCAGATTTGAGACTTTTGGACTGGTCCGAGACACACACGTCTGATCCAATCCAATCCAATCCAATCCACTTTATTTATATGGCACATTTACACAACAAGAATGTTTCCAAAGTGCTTCACAGCCATGTTAAAAACAATATTAAAAACAATATTATGCTACACCAATGACTGAATAAAAACAAAGAATAAATGAATAGAAAACCAATACAGAGACAATATAAAAAATAAATATGATTAAAAGCGATTTTTAAAGGGTAAAACCAATTAAAACAGTAAAATAGACATCAAAATGTATTTAAAAAAAAAAACACACAGGACAACAGAGGACAGAAGACCACACAACTCACGTAGTGTTAAAAGCCAAAGAATAAAAGTGGGTCTTAAGACGAGACTTAAAACACTCCACTGTGGAAGCAGTTTGACTTCCGACTTCCGACATGCACGACAATTCACCAACAAGGTGACTTATTTACGTGCAACACGTGTGTGTCTGTTCCCGTGACACCTCACCACTTTTTCCCCCTGAGTTGTGTTTTAGTTTCCAACACGGCGCTGAGCAGCGTCACACGGTGTGTTTCTCTACAACGACAACAATAATAATAATGATAATAATAAACCATAAGCAAGGAGCGGCCCAGTGACCTCTGAGGAGGAAGAAGCCACTAGCCGCAGGGAGGAAGAAGAAGCCGCTAGCCGCAGGAAGCGAGGAAAGGTCATTTATGCTCAGTGGGTCCACATGGCGCTCGGTTCCTGTTCTGCTCCTGCTGGGCTCATATCGATCCACCGCTGAAGGATGCGAGCTTCTTTTTTTTCTCCCCCCTTCTTCTTTTTTAGTCTCTTGTGGAACTGTTCCGTGTTGAGAAGTCATTTTTTACAGTACAAACGCGCATATTTTATGCACTAACTTGTATTATTTTTTTTATTATTATATTTTGGGGGATTTTTTATAAACTTTTATTTATAATATGCAACATTTACATAGAATAATAATCAAAACAAGTACGGACACAGTACAAAAACAGCGCCAGGGGGTTGTAAACTCAATAAGTCAGGGGTGTCCAAACTTTTTCCACTGAGGGCCCCACACGGAAAAATTAAAGCATGTGGGGGCTATTTTGATATTTTTCATTTTCAAACCATAACAAAATATAAATATTTTTTTTTACCTTTTAGGGCTCCCGGGGACCATAAAAGGTTTCAGTTATTAAAATGTTAAAAATAAGTGAAATTATTAGTTTTTTAATTTATTTAACGCTTACAGTAAATCTCTATATCAACTTCAGGTTGATATAAAGTAATAAAAAAAGGTTTTATGCCTTTTCTGTCAAAGACAACCTTGTTTTTTATAGTAAAAATGAAATATGCGGTATTTAGTAATTAGAGCCCTAAAAGTCAATAATGCAGGACACCATTGATTTTAATTCTTTAATATTTTTGAGTAATCACAGTGAAAAGTTAAATAAAATCCCACTAAATATATTTGGCATCCAAAAGGTCCCCCACTCAAAAAGTGATACATTTGTATTAGTTTTTTTTTAACTTTCAACACTTAAGTTACAAGATCAACGTCAGATATATCTGTCCATTTTACATTTGAACTATTATTTTGTTTGTTTTATGCTCTTTTGTCAAAGAAAACATTGATGTATTTATATGGCAACCACACAATGTATGCCATATTTTCCACATAAAACATTTTAAAGTGAAATATTTTAAGTAATTGGAGATTTATTTTTTTATTTTTTTGAGCAATGGCAAAAAAAATAAAATAAAGATAGACACAAGAAAAAAAACAGCCTGCATGACAGCTTTGTGTCAACATTGCAACTTTTTCTAGTTAGATTTCACCTCATTCCACTTTTTTTAATCCATCCATCCATTTTCTACTGCTTGTCCCTTTTGGGTCGCGGTGGGTGCTGGAGCCTATCCCAGCTGCATTCGGGCGGAAGGCGGGGTACACACAAGTCCACACCTCATCACAGGGCCACTTTTTTTAATGTTTTTTTTTTATTTTTGCAATAGCATTTCCAGAATGTGTGGCGGGCCGGTAAACAATTAGCCGCGGGCCGCAAATGGCCCCCGGGCCGCACTTTGGACATCCCCGCAATAAAGTAACTAAAACAGAATGCAAAAAAATATATATGTAGCAAAATGTCAAGCCATAGGCTCACACAAGTTACGTAAATAATCCAAATTTGGAGCACAGCATCATAGTTTTCACAGCTTTTTGGTTGTTAGAGGTAGAAAGCGTTTTAAAGTAAAGTTCTAATTATTTTTTAAAAGGCACAAAAAACAGGCCGGGTATTGAGAAACTTACATTTATGAATATAAAACTTAGCCAATAGTATAATGAGGTTGCACAGGTAAAATTATTTAAAGCTGTTTTGAATGCAGCTCTATGACGTCACACTATTTCAATATATTTTCATGGTTTTTAATGTCTACCATTTAGGATACATATTTATTATGGACATTTAGATTTGATCACGTAAATTGTATTTTATTGCGTAACTTTTATTTCTGTATTTACGTAAGATTTACGTAAAGGTTCCAGAAATAGTGCGCCTCTATGGAATTGAATTGTGTGTGTATCAATACGCGGGGGACGCATCACGACGTTTTTTTTTGTTTTGTTTTTTTAAATTCGTTTGCAGGTATTCATCCGCAGGCCTCACAGGCCACAACAGTTTCTACATTGTATTATTTCACATCTTTTCTGACGTACTTTGGCAGTACAACATCGAAAGGTAACGAAACTTTAATGTGTTTATGTTTCAGAAAGTTGAACAATTCATGATTAAAGCGATTAGTACGTGTTACGGTGACGTGTATTGTACGTTTGTGTGCTGCGGCTCTTCAGCTCGGATAGGCCATCAGGCGGTGGAAAAATGTGAAACAAAACACTTTATAACCACACACAAATTAAATTAAATTGAATTAATTGTGTAGTTGCCTCGCCAGGTCGACTCATTGGAATGCCGACTTTATTATTATTGCTATAATCTATATAAATAATTCTTCGTCATTGCATCTGCGCCACCTGTCAGCAATTATGCCTAATGACGTCATTCAACCACACCAGGTTGTCGTATTTAGCCAAATTGAACGGTTTTAACCACGTAAACTATTTAATATATATATATATATATATATATATATATATATATATATATATATATATATATATATATATATATATATATATACTTTTTTTTAAAAATTAATTTGATAGGGAAATCATAATACAGGTCCTGAGAAAACAGACACTTTGTTGCCTCCACTTGATTAAAGACTCTTAGGGGTCCATTGTAGCTTTTTGACAAACTTAAAGAAATAAATTTTTTTTAAAGTGGGAGTAGCTTGAGCTATTTACAAAACAGAGAAGTATCGTGGTCATATACACATATTTTTTTCTTCTTCCTTGTGCCTAATTTTTCTGGTGTTTTTGCATTCGGGCATCTCACTCGACACCTAAATATTTGCCATGTATTTTATTTCTATAGCACAGCATTTCCTTTAATAATAGAAAAAGGCTGTTGTAGTCATTGTTTGATCTATTTATCGACTTTATCTTTACAAAAAAGATTTTTGTCCATTTAATAGTGAATAAACTGAACTTTGTTGCCTCCACTTGATTAAAGACTCTTAGGGGTCCATTGGAGCTTTTTGACAAACTTAAAGAAATATATTTTTTAAAAGTGGGAGGTGCTCGAGCTATTTACAAAACAGAGAAGTATCGTGGTCATATACAAATTTTTTTTTCTTCCTTGTGCCTAATTTTTCTGGTGTTTTTGCATTCGGGCATCTCACTCGACGCCTAAATATTTGCCATGTATTTTATTGTTATAGCACAGCATTTTCTTTAATAATAGGAAAAAGGCTGTTGCAGTCATCCATCCATCCATCCATCCATCTTCAACCGCTTATCCGGAATCGGGTCGCGGGGACAGCAGCTCCAGCAGAGACCCCCAGACTTCCCTCTCCAGAGCAACATTTGCGACTTCCTCCTGGGGAATCCCGAAGCGTTCCCAGGCCAGAGAGGAGATGTAATCCCCCCATCTGGTCCTTGGTCTGCCGCGGGGCCTCCTCCCAGTGGGACGTGCAACGAGGACCTCCCTAGGGAGACGCTCGTGAGGCATCCGCACGAGATGCCCGAACCACCTAAGCTGGCTCCTTTCCAAGCGAAGGAGCAGCGGCTCTACTCCGAGTCTCTCTCGGGTGACTGCACTTCTCACCCTATCTCTAAGGGAGATGCCAGCCACCCTTCTGAGGAAACTCATTTCGGCCGCTTGTATCCGCGATCTTATTCTTTCGGTCATTACCCACACTTCATGACCATAGGTGAGAGTAGGAATGTAGATAGCTCGGTAGACCGAGAGCTTTGCCTTCTGGCTCAGCTCCCGTTTCGTCACAACAGTGCGGCAGAGAGACTGCAATACTGCCCCAGCTGCTCCGATTCTCCGGCTGATTTCCTTCTCCATCTTTCCCTCACTCGTGAACAAGACCTGTTGCAGTCATTGTTTGGTCTATTAATCGACTTTATCTTTACAAAAAGGATTTTTGTCCATTTAAGAGTGAAAAAACTGAACTTTGTTGCCTCCACTTGATTAAAGACTCTTAGGGGTCCATTGGAGCTTTTTGAGGTATAATTTATCACGTTGTCGTGTAACTAGCAAATAGATCTCAATTTTGTGAAATAGTTTACGGGGGTGGGAGGGAGTGTTATTATTATTATTATTTATTTATTTATTTTATTATTTAACTTTTATAATTTTTCTGTAATTTTTGTATTTGTTTATTTTTTATTGTAACTTTTTTTTGTCCCCTCTCCCCCCCAAAAAACATACAAAAATTACAGAAAAAAAATAAAAGTAAAATAACACTCCCTCCCAACCCCGTAAACTATTTGACACAATAAATGACTGTTTAAGTTTACACTGTCACTTAAATACAATGATAATAACCTTGATAAATCGATAGCAATTTGTTTAAATACGCTCAAGTGCAATTATCTCACGTTAATCTCATGCAAACTCTTGTTTGGGCTGCTTTCGGGATTATTTTAAAGAGCATAATCTTTAACATACAAATAGCACTAATATTGCTTCAATAATCCAAACGTTAGTAATTTATTTCATGTTGTTTTTTGGGGGGTTGCCATTATTAAAGCTGACTTTGCACACTTTTAAAGTGCAGGGTGGTTAAAGTTGATTAAAGTTAAAGTTAAAATGGGCCTTTTTTGACCATTTGCAATGTTTGATATTTAATATATTTGTATGTGGTTTCATTTAAGTCAGGGGTTTACTGGAAAAGAAGCCAAATCTGAATTTACACATTTTTTTATTTATTTACAGACAGACACAGTTTTGTATTTCATTATTGTTTCTTTTGTAAATATCGGAGTCCATTCTGCAAAAAGGTAATCCCGAGAAGCACACAGTTTATGGACAGGGACCCACAGTTAAAATATACATCATCATATAATATACAAAATACAGTACAATACAATACATTTCAAAATCTACCCACCAAATACCCATTTACAATTTCATTTATAAATAAAAAAGGAATCTTTAAATCCACCAAATCAGTCTCAATATCCTATTATTCAAATTTGATTAAAAGTTTGCATCTTGAAGATCTGCGATAATCTCATCATACATACAGAGGTCAAGACCAAAATTATGCGACTAATGTGAATTCCTCAACCAGAAGGGGTTTGCTAAATGTACTAAGCATAACGTTGCAATAAATTTAGCTTAAAACGCTTTTTAAAAATGTTTAAAGAATGTGATTCTTTTATAGAGCTATGGATCTCCTTCCAGATCATCGGGCCTCTACAGGCTTTACTAAAGCTTGTACACTTTAGATGACAATTCTTCCCTCTTATTAAAGGTTTATGTCTATGAGAAGTAGTGGTCACTGGAATGAGCTGGCAGAGTCTAGAATTTAATCCATATACTACGTTATACATAATACAAGCACTGCGGAATCTGTCGCACTCGGTAAGCTTCAGAAGATAATTGTACCCATAAAAAATCAACAATCATATTGCCATAACAGCTGCATATAATATATGGGGAGCAGCGGATTTTTAACTTCCACTTTGTCCAAAATGTACGAAAATATCCAAGACACATCTTGCCTTTTTGACATTTGAACAAACACAAAAGCGATGTAAAACGTTGTGCTCCTTTTTAGTGCAATTTTGCTGTTTAATTTGTGGTTATTTCACATTTTTACGCATGCACTTGGCAGACATTTCCTAGCATCCTTACCGAAATGGCCATTGCACACATAAATGTTTAAAACTAATACTAGGGGAGTAACGGTACGTGTATTTGTTCTGAACCGTTTCGGTACGGGGGGTTCCAGTTCGGTCCGGAGGTGTACCGAACGAGTTTCCACACGGACATATTAAGTAGCGTAACCCACGTTGTGTAAACAATGCACACCGAGGCACAACAGACGGCATGCTAGCAGCTAACGGGCTAGGATAGACTGACCATACGTCCTCTTTTCACCGGACATGTCCTCTTTTGCGGAGCTGTCAGGGCGGAGTTTCTTAAATGCCTCAAATGTCCGGCATTTTGAGTTAGGGTTGCGTGTATTTTCAATGTACGTTTAGGGTTAAGAAGGGGTTAAAACAAAACAAACAGCAGCATTGGTGAGGGAGGAGCAGAGACAGAGAGAGAGAGAGAGAGTTATGATAAACGCGCATGCGTCGCCAGGCTCTGCTTTTTATCCATAGATTTAATTTTTTATTATCTATAGCAGGGGTGTCAAAAGTGTGCCCCGGAGGTCATTTGCGGCCCACAGCTAATGTTTTAAAGGCCCACGGCACATTGTAAAAATACTATTCAAATAAACAAAAACATAACAAAAGTGAAATAAAAAAAGCTTAAAGGTTAAATGTAATTTACAAAAAGTTGCAATGTTGACTAATAAAACAAAGCTGTTTTTTTTCTTTCAAACTGTCATTGCTCAAAACATAATATTGAATCAAAATCAATGTTATTATGAAGTATTGACCTATCCAAGGTTCCCATTACTTCACATCAAATATTCCACTAAGAAAAATATTTTTGGTGGAAGATTTTGCAAATTTGGTAAATAAATAACCCCAAAATTTATATTTTGTTGTTTTCTTACTGTACCGAAAATGAACCGAACCGTGACCTCTAAACAAAGGTACGTAGGGATGATACTCGAAACCGTTTTTTTCCCGGTTGTTCGATAAGAAAAGAACCGAGACCTAGGACTCGAATCCCTTTTTGAGAACCGGTACCCGTTATCGAGACCACCATAGTAAAGAAAAAGAGTTGGTTCTTTATTCGAATCCCTGGGAACGAATCCCGTCCCGACCAGAAATGCCCCGTGGGACATCAGAAGAAATGACGTCACATAGCTCAGTCATTAGGCGCAGATAGGGAAAGCAGGAAAAACAATGGACCGGAAAAAGCGCTCCAAGGTGTAATAAAGTTCAAAACAAAAGGTATAATCCAATGAATAACTTTACTGAGAGATTTGAGCAGGGTACAAACACATGACCAACACTTTTACCACCAACCGGAAACATAGCAACCAGGCTAGCAACGCACCTCCTTTACGGCAGCTGTCGCAACGTTCTTAAAGCAACCGCAGCACATACATATATATACAACACATCTCCCTTTTTGAACTTTTGTTTTTCTTTCCTTGTAAACAAAACAAAATCACACTGTATATGTGTTGTCTGTGTAATTATAAATAATGCAGACGAGGCGTGTTGGCTGAGTTCTTGACGTTTACTTTCACAGCGTGCTCATAACCTCATTCTTAGCTGCCGGCGTGACGACATGCAACAACACTTTTCGGGGCTACCGCGCATGCTCGTCACTCCCGTTGCATGCTGGGTAGTGTAGTTGTTATATTCCCTAGCTCATAACATCACATCTTTCCCCCTATAAAGAAATATTGTTAACTCAATAAAGTGTATTTCTTTTTTTAGCTTTAAATTTTCATTTTTTAGCATTGTAACCACATTTGCAAACAACTTTTCTCTTCATAGAATTTTCTTTCAATAAAGAAATAAAGTGCAAAAATGTCAAAGCATCATAACAAACAGTTATGTCAACACTTTTTTTATTTTATTTTATTTTTTTTATTTTTTTTAAACCAAGAGTTCTTAACAACTCTCAATCAGCCTCTTAGGTGGCTGAACATGTCTCTTAGGTCTAGACAGTCTCTCAACAGCAGGTGACGCGGACACTGCTGTCAGTCCTTGGTCAGCAAGGTCAGGCTCCGCGTCAGCAAGTTCTGCAGGTCCAGCTGAGTCCTGTTGAGCCTTTTCCTGAGTAATAGCTGTAGTTAGTATGTTCCAATAGCAGCAGAAGTGCACTTTTTGGAGAGCTGTATTATTTTCAGTTTTGTGCCCAAGGGACTGATTTTATTTAACCCTATATTATTATTTATACACCTATAGTGATCACAGAGACAGGTTGTTTTTGTGTTACTGTATATATTTGTTTTTCTGAAAAATCCCACTTAATATACTTTGGGTAACAGTCAATATTTATTTATTTATTTTATTTTTTTCTAGGGGGGTAACAGTCAATATTTTTTAGATTTTATTTTTTTCTTGTATAATAAAAGTGAGCTTTTGTTAAACCAAATATTGTGTGTTTTTTTCCATATACAACAACCTATCTGGACTCGATAAGAGAATCGATAAGGAATCGGTTCGATAAGAGGATTCGATAATAGGATTCGATAATAGGCTCGAACTCGATCATTTCTTATCAAACATCATCCCTAAAGGTACGTACCGAACCAAAATTTTTGTGTACCGTTAAACCCCTAACTAATACAGAAAAAAAAAGATATACCGTATTTCCTTGAATAGCCGCAGGGGCGCTAATTAATTTAAAACCTCTTCTCACTCCTGCGGTTACCAAAACCATGCGGAATGAGCAAGCATGCTCTAATTATTTTAAAACCTCTTCTCACTCCGGCGCATACCTTATCATTAAAGACACATTTAATAAAAAAAACGTTATTATGATCTTACCTTTACTTGTAGATGGGTCCATGTGCAGCTGCTTCTGATCAAAGGCAGTCTTTCTCATCTTTCTTCAATTTTAAAAGTCTCTGGAGATATTCCTTTAATTATTACCTCCTGCTTCGATTGAAAGTCCAGTTTAGAAAACGGTTTTATTTTAGATATGTAATCCTCCATGGTAAAAGTGCAAGCAAACAATTGCTGCATGCTTGCTGCTTGTTGTCTTCTTCTGCAGTACCTGTCTCCTGCAGTGCTGGTAGTCGCAAGAAGGATCACTAGCGCCCTCTACCACCTGGAGGCGGGAGTCATTTAATGACTCATATTTGACCCGGCGGAAGTGCCAAGCATGCGCTAATTATTTTGCGAAACGAGTTTGACCCGGCTGTAATTCTAGGCAGGCGAATACTATATTCCCGGCGCCAATTCAAGGAAATACGGTATTTGCAAAACGTTTGGACACCACCTCAGTCAGTAAAAACCACCAAAAACAACAGTGTGAGAACATTTTACTTTTGACAGGATCCATTAAAAAGAACCCATTGACCCAAAATAGTTCCCCTGACCTAAAGTATTATTAAGTGTGATTTGTCATTCTCTCAGTTTTTTCCTCCTTTCTACGCCTCCCTCCCTCCCTCCCTCCCTCCCTCCCTCCCTCCCTCCCTCCGTGTGTGTGTTGGCACAGAGGTCCACATACAGCAGCCTTCCTGTGCAAATCTGCCGCCTTTCATCCGAGATCTTGCAAAACCTGCCTTTTCCTCACATACGCATGAACCTCAGGGCCCGAATGGCTTCCTCCTTCAAGGAAGCCGCTACTCCCACTTTACAGCGTAAACATCCGATAGGTTTCAGTGGACCACAACACTTGACAAGAAAAAAAAAATGAAAATGCTGACTCGCACAGACTGAGGAGGTGTCTTATTGTTGTCCGCTTTTTTCTCAAACACCCTAAACGTGTTAGAATGCAGCCGAGCCCTCGCAATGTTGGAGATTTGGCTTCCTGTGCCGTGTTTTAGTGGACTTGCTAGCAAGACCTCAAGTTGGACAATTTTGGGTAAAAATGCCAAAAACATGACCAGATTTCACCAAATCTCAAAGATTTTAGCTCCGTGTTTTGTCCGTTGTCAAACTGAAGCTCTGCGGGCCAAAACCGGTACCTTGCATCATTTTATGTGGCCTGCCAACGACAAGTCGCCACCTCATAAATGGTCATCCGGAAAATATATTTGAAGCCAGCAAAGGTAAACATCAGTTAGTGTTTTGAAGGAGGATAGAGATGCCCTTTCTTTTATACCTTTTGGGAGCGCATTCCACATTGATGTGGCATAGAAAGAGAATGAGTTAAGACCTTTGTTAGTTCGGAATCTGGGTTTAACGTGGTTAGTGGAGCTCCCACTGGTGTTGTGGTTATGGCAGTCATTTACGTTAAGGAAGTAGTTTGACATGTACTTCGGTATCAGGGAGGTGTAGCGGATTTTATAGACTAGGCTCAGTGCAAGTTGTTTGACTCTGTCCTCCACCCTGAGCCAGCCCACTTTGGAGAAGTGGGTAGGAGTGAGGTGTGATCTAGGGTGGAGGTCTAGAAGTAATCTGACTAGCTTGTTCTGGGATGTTTGGAGTTTAGATTTGAGGGTTTTGGAGGTGCTAGGGTACCAGGAGGTGCATGCGTAATCGAAAAAGGGTTGAACGAGAGTTCCCGCCAGAATCTTCATGGTGCTTTTGTTGACCAGAGAGGAGATTCTGTAGAGAAATCTTGTTTGTTGGTTGACCTTTTTGATTACCTTGGTTGCCATTTTATCACAGGAAAGATTAGCCTCTAGAATGGAACCTAGGTAGGTGACCTCATCTTTCCTGGTGATAACAATGTCACCCACTTTTATAGTGAAGTCATTGACTTTCTTAAGGTTGATGTGGGACCCAAACAGGATGGATTATGTTTTACCCAAGTGTATGGATAGCTTGTTGTCAGCGAGCCAGGTGCAAGTTCTACAGAGCTCAGCACTGAGGATTTTCTCCACCTGTGACTTGGAGGTAAGTTTATGTTTGACTTTTTCATGGGGACAATGCTGATCACATGTGTTGTCATTGCAGATTACAGATGCCTTGATAGTAGTCAGTCATCCCGCTGAATCAACTGTTTTTAACAACTGAAGCATATACATTGTTATATCAGTGACACGGACTGGGCATGCTGGCATTTTTTCTTGTTTCTCAATCTAGGAAGAACATGACATCAACTTGCGACGCACTCTGGTTCCTCTGGGAGGATGACACTGAATTCTACAAAACCTGTAATGTAAGTATGTCTCTGCAGCCAGCGTTATGCTTCACTCTCTCACACACACACACACACACACACACACACACACACACACACACACACACACACACACACACACACACACACACACACACACACACACACACACACACAGTGACTGATCTCTCTGTGCTTGGAGGGGAGATTTGAGGAGATGAGGAGGAGGAGGAGGAGAGGGGGACTATGCATACTGTATGTTTTGGCTCTACAAACAAGAATTGTGTGACATCCTTCTGGATTGGTTATAATTGATTTTCTTGTGTTTTGCAGGGTGAAGACGAGATGAAGACCACTGGCGTTTCTCTCTGTGGCCCCTGACTCCACTGGTTCCAGCCCGGAGAACATGTCCATCGTGATAGAGGATGAAGTTATGAGCGAGCTTCCCAGGTTGGCTGATGCATTTGTGGTGCTGCTTGGTTTAATGTATGCATTACACTTAGATGATCCAAAGAAACTCACTCACACATTCACATTCATCCAGAAAGTCCTGCTGTGTCTGGATAATGACAAAGCACTGACGCCATGCCTACTCTCCCTGAAAAATGAGTTAAAGGAGTAAAGAAGCTGAGAAATGCATGGCTGCACTCATTAACCATGCATAAATGTGCTTCAGATCAGCATCATTATTGCAGCCATATTGTTCTACTGTTAACATGTCTGATTTTGATTGACATGTCTGTTAAAATGTTGAAAGCACTTTTGAGTTTGCCCAGTGGGCTTTTTATAAGTTTAGAATGAGAGGTAAATATTTTGTTCATTTTGTTGTACTGCCTCCTTGACCTCACTGATCGGAGTCAGCCCTCAGTTGTAATGATGATTCAGTTATTTATTTAGATTATATTTTCTTTTATTTATTGTATTTTATTTGGTATGTTTTTTTATTTTCCTCATTTGCACAAATTTAGATGTCTGTGCTGCTGCTTTCATAAGTTTTTTTTCTCCCTTGAGAAAATACAGTGCAGAGAAAGGGAAGTTTGTTCATCCCCAATTATTCAAAATAGGCTGCTAAATAATATTTGTAAAAAAAAAAAAGAAAGAAGTTTGACTCCAGGTGTTGCACTTTAATGTTATTCAACATTTCACAGTTTTACTAAGCCTGTTCTGGGGAAAAAAAGCTATTGCCTTTTTAAAAGGTAGGTTTTAAGGTGCTGTTTTATATATACCCTAATACATTTTTGACATTTTGACAGTAACACTTTAGTCAAGAACCTTTTATTGCATGGATGATGTTTCTCTTGCACAATCAAAATACATACGTGATTATAGTTCTACAGTTACATGTACACAACAATCTGCACAACTAAATTTGCACACTTAGTTTTTTTTTGGCATGTCTTTAGGGACAGAACCTCTCAGAAAACACAGCTCTCTAAAAACAGGGCGTCTTGCACATTAAGTCGGCAAGAAGTAAATATTTTGAGTTCATAAAGGTGTATTATTTTGAGTAGGGCTGCCACAACTAATCGATTAAAATAGTTGCCGATTAATTTAGTCATCGATTCGCTGGATCCATGCTATGCGCAGAGGTTTTTATTATTTTTTTAATAAACCTTTTTTATAAACTGCAACATGTACAAACAGCTGAGAAACAATAATCAAAAGTATGGTCCCAGTATGCTGTTTTTTTCCAATAAAATACTGGATAGGATAGAAATGTAGTTTGTCTCTTATCCGATTAATCGAAGTAATAATCAACAGATTAATCGATTATCAAATTAATCGTTAGTTGCAGCCCTAATTTTGAGTAGATACTATTGATATTAATACATTGTATTCAATTATTTTTTTCAAGTCCATGTAATTTAGTTTTTATAAGTATATTCAATCAGATCATTTAAGTATGAAGACATAAATATTAAGTTAATTTAAAATGTTATATTGAACTTAGAATATAAATTAAGTCAATTGAACACATTTTTTAAGTATACTGTAACTCAAAACATTTATGATAACTTAAGTTTTTACATAATCAGTTACATCAAAAATGTTGAGTTTTCTGAACTTACTCGGCGGGTTTACAGTGTGGCACATATTTGTAAGTGTTTATACAGACACCCTCAGTGTGACCTGTATGGCTGTTGACCAAGTATGCCTTGCTGTGACAGTTTGACCCCACACTGTCACTGTTTGACCTTCAACTTCCTTACAAACCACACTGTAAAAACTGTTGCCTAGATCTAACTCAATAAAAATAAGGCAACATTTTCCAAGCAATTTTTGTTAGTTTAGTCAACTAATTGGTATTTTGAGTAAGTAGAACTTAATATGCATTTAGATTTATGCAAAAAGATTAAGTTGCATTTACAGAAAAAGCCAAGAAATTGAGTAAAATCAATGTAAAAAACGTCAGCATATTAAACACACAAGCCTTAATTAAAATAACATTTAAATGAAAAAATAATTTTTGTACTCCATTTTATTAATTTTGACCAACTTACCCTTTGTTTTGAAAATGGAAACTGCTTAAAATAATTAGCATAATAAAAAAAATCAAAACATGAAATTCCAACCTTTATTAAATCATTACCATATAAAAACAATGAGCTGGACAGTATGAACAGTCATCCATATTTAGTATTTAGTGCATAGAATGCATGACCTCAACTTTTTAAAGTGCTGTTTAGAACACCTTCACAGTAGTTCTTTTTTTAACCGTATACATATTAAAACATTTTCACAAGCCATATCCAAACCGTGTCAATAAGCTGGACAGTATTAAGTCAAGAACATCAATATTTAGTGCATAAAAGAATGCATGACCTCAGCATCTCAAGTTTTACTTAGAACATTCACAGTACAGTTTCTTGCCAAAACAATTTAACATTAAGATTATCTGTACTTCTGTAACAATTCACAAGCAGAACACCTTCACAGTAGTGTCTTTCAGTGTGTATATTTTGAAACATTTTAACTTTAACTACTCACAGATCCCTCCTGACCAGCTGGAGCTTCACAGTGGGGCAATTTAGTGTGTATAAAACATTAAAAAAAACTTAATTTACACACCAGAAACTATGACCTGGAGCTTTGTATAAAACCTGAACAGGACAAACCGTTACAACATTCTGAAGAATTCCACTCAATGAACAATGTATAATGATTTTGAACAGACACAAGAACATAACTGTTCAAAAGTGCAAGCTGACAGTCACGGCTCACTGCCTAAGCTAGAAGCTTGTTTTTGAGAGTCATGAATTTGGGGGTTGGTTTTGGGCGCAGTGTGTCGAGTTCCACAAAAAGTCTTTGAAACACCTCAAATGTTTGGATGGATACTCAAGATTAAGTGCATACGTCAACCCCAGAAGTAGGCAGCATGGTTTGGCCAGGTTTCCAAGATGAGTAAGGACTGGTACTCCTTTAATGATGATTCCTACTGCATTTGGCTCATATTCTTCATTTCCAGGTCCTCATGAACAGTGGTCTCTGCAGTTCCCTTTGAGATACAAAAACAGTAATTAAAAAAAACAAACATCTAATTTTATATTCAATATAAGTTGTGATTTAATTCAGATAATGATTACTTTTGTGAAGACTTTTGAAAACTTGAATTCTAATTTGAGATCTTGTACATTAAACTTGGTATAATAGATGCATTTCCAGCCACATTTTTATTGGCATTTTTAATTTGCATATACAAAACCTGAATAGAACCACCAGAAATGATATATATATATATATAGATAGAGTAAATGTTTTAATGCTTGTTCGACCTCCACCTGACAACTGCTGGTTCAGTCAGTTCACATAAAAGTAAACCCAATTTAAGCTTGTACATCAGACTGATCCAAACCTGCTTTTAAACAATACTTCCACAGTAGTCAGAGATGAGCTCCTGTCCACTCTCTCCCGTGTACTCTGAGGAATCTCAGAGTCACATCTCTCTTCATCACTGCAGAGGCTCTTGGGTCCTAGAGTTAATAGAAGAATAATAAATAAATGAGTTGGCAATTTTACTCCAAATCTGTGATAGTTTTTAAGAGCATGATTACAGATTCAGTTTTAAACTTTTAAACCACTTTTAACCCACCTGTATCAGTTCCATCAACAAGTTCTTGATGCGCTGACCAGTCACTCCATTTGCACTGAAGAGTGTACCTGTCCAGTTGGGACAAATGTTGATTCCAGTGGAACAGCAGTGCACCTTCGGAACTCTTCATTAATCTGTAAGACAGCAAATGTTGACCGTTACTGATATTAAGGGTTTTAGTATACATTCTCAGGCAAAAAGGGAGTCTAGTATGTCATGTCCAAGTCACAATGGAAACTTGGTCAGGAAAAATAGAATGATAAGTCATTTACCTGGAATGGTTCGAAGAGGACAGGCCATCTTACCTTAAATTCTGCCACCCCAGGAGACTTGGCAACCACTTCCTGTCTTCTCCAACTGTATACGTTCTGGCCATCATATCATTGATGCTCCTGGCACAGTCCTTTTACACAGGGGGCAGGTGAATGAAGGACTTACTTGAGGTGAGTTGAGGAATTTGACTTCTGGGTGGTATATTGACAGATGAGAGCGGAGGGAACTCCAGCATATAAAAGAGCAATCAGCAACCTACATGAATGCAAGGCAAGGCATGGCTGTGTCCAAAGGTCCCATGGTGCAATTCTGTAATGCACTCTTGGTTGGTACAACAGTGCTGCACAATTTACAGGGCCATCCCATCTGTCATTGAGAGAGAGAAAGGGTGGATTTGACCTGTTTGGAAGTCACCAGACCCATATTTTTGGCCAGTTGTCTCTCCCCAGTTGTCACCAACTGGGGAGAGTGGCAGGTCATGTCCAGAGAAGGTGATGCTGGTTATGGGGCATGTGTTGATCTGATGTGGGGTGCCTATTTTCATGACCACTGTTTTTGAGCTGCAGGAAGTTGATGCTCATCCATGCCTTTATCTCCTCCAGGCAGGTGGTGAGAATGGAGAGGGGCATTGGAGATGAGGGTGAGGTTTGCATTGTTTGCAGGTAGAGCTGCGTATCAGCATAGCAATGGAAGGAAATCCCATGCCTGCTGATGATACGGCCAAGGGGTAGCAGATACAAGGTGAACAGGGTGGGGCCGAGGACAGATCCCTGGGGTACACCGCAGGTGACAGGCAGGGTGCGCGAATGTGAACCTCCCAGGGAGACATTCTGACTGACCGGAGATGTAGGACTTGAACCACTGTAGTGCTGTATTGTTGAGACCGATGGTGGATTGAAGGAGACTGATTAGGATGTTGTGGTCGACAGTGTCAAATGCGGCTGTAAGGTCCAGTAGGATTAACAGAGAGGGGGAGCCGGCGTCCGCCGCCATCAGGAGGTCGTTAGTGACCCTGACCAGGGCGGTTTCTGTACTATGGGCAGAACGGAAACCAGATTGAATTTTTTCGCTGTTTAGTTTGAGATGAGTTTGAAGCTGTGAGGAGACTACTTTCTCCAGTATTTTAGAAAGGAATGGTAGGTTTGAGATGGGCCTGTAGTTGGAGGGTGTCGGTCGAGGGAGGGTTTTTTTAAGAAGAGGGGTGAGGATGGCGGTCTTAAGAGCTGATGGAATGTGGCCGGTCTGAAAGGAGAGGTTGATGTTGGTGATCAGGGGGCTTATTGTACAGATGTTGGTTTTGACTAGGGTGGTGGGAAGAGGGTCCAGGGTTCAGCATCACCCGCATACGGAATCTTGGGTCATGGAAGGGTCCTGACTGGTTCAGTAGTCGGAACTCACAGCTGTGGCCCAGAAATTGTGCGTCAGCTGAACCTCTTGCAAATTTCACCATAGGTTCTGTGCCGGCAGGGCAGACCAAGACACAGCGACAGTTCCCACAGGGTTGGCCATATCTGCCGCTTTATTAGAGTCTGTCTGCTTGCCAATGGCATTCAGGAATTCTGGTATATCATCTGAGGCACTGTTCCTTTGCTGGTCTCTGTCCCCGTTTCAGTCTGCATTGGTATCCCATTTTCGTCATTGTAGAGAGAGAAAAAAAAGTTATGGTTCATGTCTAACCTCTTGGATATATAAGCCTGATGAGGCCTTTATATCTGTTTTTTACACCCTAATATTCTCATTTGCAGTGTTTTCTCTAGATTTTTTTGTAGCCGCGATGGTCTAAGTTGGTTACTTAGCAACAGTAGGGGGGTCCGGGGGCATGCCCCCACGGAAGAAAAATGACAAATGGTGACTACTGGTGAGATTTTGGGGGGGGAAAAATGTTGATTGAGACTTACACAATGAGTGTTATTCTTACAAAAGTAGCGTTTTGCTTAGGAGTGTGCATGGACAGCAGGTCTGAGGGGGCTTCAGATAGCTCTGTCAAGTTTATAGCTAGCTGCTAGCAACTTTTAATGCAAGCTAGTGAAGCAGCTTTAATGTGACTGCTTATAAACTGAAGAATAAAATAAACTACCACGCAAAGAAAACGCTAATTATAAACTGCACAGCTATAAACAATGTTTGGTGGAAGTTAATGAGCTGTTGGAGGTACGAGCACATTCAAAATGGCGGTCGGCGGGAAAAGTAGCAAACAAAATATAACGTTGAACCATGCTTTTGAATATGTATACATTTCAATCCTGGCAAATACTGACTTAACAATATACATTTTTACACGAGTTCGGTAAAGTGTTTTCTTTGGGCTCCGTGAAAGAACGTGTCTGGGCTTGTTCTTCCACAGCTACATGCAGGTGGACGGGTCCGGACGTTTTAGGTCTGATGTAAACCTTTGGACTGAGTTTTGCTAAATCAGTTTATGTTGGAAGTCCAATAAAATTAATTTAATGACATAAAAAAAGTTAGGAAAATATTCACACTTTACTTAAAGATAACTCAAAAACTATAAAAATAAATTGATGTATTGGAATAAATATACTTTTAAAAATAAACTGAAAGAGTTTTTACAGTGCATGCACATTTGTTGGGAAGCTCAACATGGACAAACTACAAACATTCAATCTTGTTAGCCAGTGAAAAGCATGTGCTCAACAAACAAATTGTTACCTGTCACTCACCATGGCTCTGAACAGTTGACTGAAAGAGTGAGAGTGGGGCTGAGGGCTTTATATAGGTGAACACACCTGCCTTGACTAATTAGGCCCAATTTGGCTCAAACCATGATTGTCAAAAGCTGGGTGTTGCAGAAGGACACTGGACATTTGAAAGTTGTGTTGTCTAAGCCTGAATATACTGTGTACAAAATTGACTGCTCTACACATGCAAAAGTACTTTGTGAATACTTTTTAGACATGTGATGGTTATTTATGGTGTAATTGACAAAATAACTGTTTTCTTAATTCCCCCTGTCAAATTGGTCCCAGCTAGTGGGAGGGGCTATGGGCTATTTATATTGGAAAATGCCATTTTTCTGCCAGTCTGCTGTCTGTCACTGCCAGAGGAGGATCTTTGTCCTCAGCAGGAGCACAGATCTCCTTGCATCAAACATCTACTGAGGTGATTATTTTGATGATGAGATTATGAGATTATGTTGTGTTGTAACCACTTAAATGAGTTTTGTTGATTGCTAATTGATAGTGATGGGTGGATTTGGCGTCATGAAGTGTTTCGACACATTGCAAAACTGTATTGATACTGTCGATACTGTGTCACTAAATACTGACATCTGCTGGATATTAAAAATCCCTACAGGCAACCTATGGATCGACTCAACTGACACTGATTTTATGACCTAGTATATACAATAATATAAACCAAGTCATTGTATTTCATTTAGGATTATTTCATATCTTCATTTAAATAATATATTTTTATCTTTTTTAGATACAATCAATAAATGTGAACATTAACTAGGGATGTCTGCTAATGGCTTTTTGCCGATTTCCGATATTCCGATATTGTCCAACTCTTAATTACGATATCAACCGATACCAATATATACAGTTGTGGAATTAACACATTATTATGCCTAATTTGGACAACCAGGTGTGGTGAAGATGAGGTCCTTTTTAATAAAATAAAATAAAATAAAATAAATTAAGAACATTTTCTTGAATTAAAAAGAAAGTAAAACAATTTAAAAAGTTACGTAGAAACTAGTAGTGAAAATGAGTAAAATTAACTGTTGTTAGTACTATTTGTGCGTGCTGCTGCTGCTCCACTATCATGTGTGCTTACGGACTGTATCCCTTGCAGATTGTATTGATATATATTGATATATAATGTAGGAACCAGAATATTAATAACAGAAAAAAAACAACCCTTTTGTGTGAATGAGTGTAAATGGGGGAGGGAGGTTTTTTGGGTTGGTGCACTAATTGTAAGTGTATCTTGTGTTTTTTTTATGATGATTTAATAAAAAAACTAAAGAAAAAAAACGATACCGATAATAAAAAACCCGATACCGATAATTTCCGATATTACATTTTAAAGCATTCATCATCTCTAATCATAACATGGCAATCTAAGAGAACGTGTTGTGAATGAGGATGCTTGTGGATTGGTATTTTTAAAAACTTTTTTTTTTTTTTTTACACTTTTATTAAAAAAAAAAGTTTTTCCAACTTAAATTTTTAGACTATTTCTCTTCTTAGTTATTATTTCTCCGGCTGTAGAAAAGACCTGCTCACAGGGCACAGAGGCGTCAGTGCGACACAGTTCGCGTATCGGTCACGTGACCGAAACAGCGCATGGTCGGTCACGTGACTTTCTATCACATCTGCTAGCGTTAGCTGTAGCGAGCTAACTAGCCCAGCTTGTAGCAGTCCTAAGCGGCCTACAAGCTACGGTGTAACTGTTGAGACGCATAATAGATTTAGCTCTTTAGCTAGTCCTACACCCCAGTCTACCGGGCACCACACCTTAGTCATAGGGGACTCCATCACCCGAAACATAAAGCTTAGCAAACCAGCCACAATTAAGTGTATTCCCGGGGCCAGAGCACCTGACATTGAAGCTAATCTTAGGGAGCTAACTCTCAACAGGCCTAGTAAACACGTACGACAGGCTAATCGCACCACTAGTTATGCGGATATAGTTGTACACGTTGGCTCCAATGACACTAGAATGAGACAGTCAGAGATTACAAAGAGAAACATAACCAGGACTTGTGATCTCGCCAGAAAGATGTTCAGGCATCGAGTAATTGTCTCTGGCCCCCTGCCTGCGAGAGGCAATGATGAGAGAGATAGCAGATTGGTCTCACTTAACAAGTGGCTGGCTATCTTCTGTAGACAACAGGGACTAACGTTTATTGATAACTGGCCCTCTTTCTGGGGCAAACCAGGCTTGCTGATGAGAGACGGCCTTCACCCTAACCAGGAAGGCGCCATCATCCTGTCTAAGAACAGACTACTGTTTAAGTCTCACTTTACTGACTACACTAGAGCAAGCCCGGTCACAGGCAATTACAGAGTCTGTTAGTCCGGGTGAGGAGTCAGTTAAGCTAGAACTAGCCAGCGCCAGGCTGGATAATCCATGTACGCATAGCAATTCTCTTAGAATAATACACAATTCACATAAAGTTTTTTCTGTTGTGACTGTCAGAGGTAGACATGCATTCTACTGAGGTGGCAAATTATGTGTCCAGTTTATCACAGCACCAAACAAACAATCGGAAAATTCCCGTCGTATCAATTCCTAGATATGGTCGAAACTATTTAAAGTGCACTACGCATAATAAACGCAACATTAATATTGCTACTACGGATAATCTCAACAAAAACTCGTCAAAACAGCCCAATACCTATAATATGGGCTTTTTAAACATAAGATCATTGTTTCCCAAAGCGTTATTAGTTAATGAGGTCATTAGAGACAACAATCTTAACGTCATTGGTCTTAGCGAAACCTGGCTCAAACCAGATGATTTTTTTGCGTTAAATGAGGCATCTCCTCCTAACTATACAGACTGCGCATGTTGCCCGTCCTCTTAAAAGGGGAGGGGGTGTCGTACTAATATACAATGAAAACTTTAACCTTACCCCTAACCTAAATAATAAATATAAATCGTTTGAGGTGCTTACTATGAGGTTTGTCACACCGCTACCTCTCTACCTGGCTGTTATCTACCACCCCCCTGGGCCCTTTTCGGACTTTATCAGTGAATTCTCAGAGTTCGTTGCTGATCTAGTGACGCACGCCGACAATATAATTATAATGGGGGACTTTAATATCCATGTGAATACCCCATCGGATCCTCATTGTGTGGCGCGCCAGACCATAATTGATAGCTGTGGTCTTACACAAATAATACATGAACCAACGCATCGCTAGATAGATCTAGTGCTTGTCAGGAGTGTCACCACCTCCAAAATTTTGATACTTCCATATACTAAAGTAATGTCCGATCATTACCTTATAAAATTTGAAGTTTTGACTCGGTCAACAAGCTAATAATAATAACTGCTATAGCGGCCGCATCAATGCTGCCACAACGATGACTCTTGCTGACCTACTGCCTTCGGTAATGGCACTATTCCCAAATTATGGCGATCTATTGATAACCTCACTAACAACTTTGACGATGCCCTGCGCGAAACCACTGATAGTATAGCATCGCTAAAGCAAAAAATTGCCCCTAAAAGGTGCACCCCATGGTTTACAGAAGAAATTAGAGCTCATAAATCATCATGTAGAAAGCTGGAATGCAAATGGCGCACGACTAAACTTGAGGTTTTCCATCAAGCATGGAGTGATAGTTTAATAACTTAAACGCATGCTTACCTTAGCTGAAGCTAAATATTACTCAAATCTCATCCGCCTCAACAAACTATCCTAAATTTCTGTTTAGTACAGTAGCATCACTAACCCAACAAGGGACTCCTCCCAGTAGCTCCACCCACTCGGCAGATGACTTTATGAATTTCTTTAATAAGAAAATTGAACTCATTTGAAAGGAGATTAAAGACAATGCATCCCAGCTACAACTGGGTTCTACTAACACAAATACGACTGTATATACGACAGATACCACCCTCCAAAATAGTCTCTCTATTTTTGATGAAATAACAGAGGAATTATTACGGCGTGTAAGTGGGATAAAACAAACATGTTTACTTGACCCACTTCCTGGAAAACTTATCAAGGAGCTTTTTGTATTAGGTCCATCAGTGTTAAATATTATAAACTTATCACTTTCCTCCGGCACTGTTCCCCTAGCATTCAAAAAAAGCGGTTATTCATCCTCTGCTCAAAAGACCTAACCTCGATCCTGACCTCATGGTAAACTACCGACTGGTCTCCCACCTTCCGTTTATTTCCAAAATTCTCGAAAAAATTGTTGCACAGCAGCTAAATGAACACTTAGTGACTAACAATCTCTGTGAACCTTTTCAATCCGGTTTCAGGGCAAATCACTCTACGGAGACAGCCCTCGCAAAAATGACTAATGATCTATTGCTAACGATGGATTCTGATGCGTCATCTATGTTGCTGCTTCTTGATCTTAGCGCCGCTTTCGATACAGTCGATCGTAATATTTTATTAGAGCGTATCAAAACACGTGTTGGTATGTCAGACTTAGCCTTGTCTTGGTTTAACAATTATCTTACTGACAGGATGCAGTGTGTCTCCCATAACAATGTGACCTCGGACTATGTCAAGGTAACGTGCGGAGTTCCCCAGGGTTCGGTTTTTGGCCCTGCACTCTTAAGTATTTACATGCTGCCGCTAGGTGACATCATATGCAAATATGGTGTTAGCTTTCACTGTTATGCTGATGACACCCAACTCTACATGCCCCTAAAGCTGACCAACATGCCGGACTGTAGTCAGCTGGAGGCGTGGCTTAATGAAATAAAACAATGGATGTCAACTAACTTTTTGCAACTCAACGCTAAGAAAACGGAAATGCTGATTATCGGTCCTGCTCAACACCGACACCTATTTAATAATACCACCTTAACATTTGACAACCAATTACACAAGGCGACTCGGTAAAGAATCTGGGTATTATTTTCGACCCAACTCTCTCGTTTGAGTCACACATTAAGAGTTACTAAAACGGCCTTCTTTCATCTCCGTAATATCGCAAAAATTCGTTCCATTTTGTCCACTAGCAACGCTGAGATCATTATTCATGCGTTCGTTACGTCTCGTCTCGATTACTGTAACTTATTTTTGGGTCTCCCTATGTCTAGCATTAAAAGATTACAGTTGGTACAAAATGCGGCTGCTAGACTTTTGACAAAAACAAGAAAGTTTGATCATATTACGCCTATACTGGCTCACTTGCACTGGCTTCCTGTGCACTTAAGTTGTGACTTTAAAGTTTTACTACTTGCGTATAAAATACTACACGGTCTAGCTCCATCCTATCTTGCCGATTGTATTGTACCATATCTCCCGGCAAGAAATCTGCGTTCAAAGAACTCCGGCTTATTAGTGATTCCCAGAGCCCAAAAAAAGTCTGCGGGCTATAGAGCGTTTTCTATTCGGGCTCCAGTACTATGGAATGCCCTCCCGGTAACAGTTAGAGATGCTACCTCAGAAGCATTTAAGTCCCATCTTAAAACTCATTTGTATACTCTAGCCTTTAAATAGACCCCCTTTTTAGACCAGTTGATCTGCCGTTTTTCTTCTCTCCTCTGCTCCCCTCTCCCTTGGGGAGGGGGCGTTGCACAGGTCCGGTGGCCATGGATGAAGTGCTGGCTGTCCAGAGTCGGGACCCCGGGTGGACGGCTAGCCTGTGCATCGGTTGGGGATATCTCTGCGCTGCTGACCCGTCTCCGCTCGGGACGGTTTCCTGCTGGCCCCACTATGGACTGGACTCTCGCTGATGTGTTGGATCCACTGTGGACTGGACTTTCACAATATTATGTCAGACCCAGTCGACATCCATTGCTTTCGGTCTCCCCTGGGGGGGGCGGGGTTATCCACATATGCGGTCCTCTCCAAAGTTTCTCATAGTCATTCACATCGAAGTCCCACTGGGGTGAGTTTTTCCTTGCCCATATGTGGGCTCTGTACAGAGGATGTCGTTGTAGCTTGTGCAGCCCTTTGAGACACTTGTGATTTAGGGCTATATAAATAAACATTGATTGATTGATTGATACCAACTGCATGCCTTGCCATCCTTGATTTGAAAGTCTGGTTTGCAAAGGTTACATTACCTTCACCCGAGGCGGGGTGTGACATATGGTGGCAGTGGTGGGATGGCAAGCCGCAGAGTTTACAACAAACCTGGCAGAGGGCGGGCCAGAACTGGTTTGAGATCCCAAGTGTCGGAGGTGGCAATGACAGAGGAGACTAATGAGATGGCTGGTCGAGGGGCCACGGCGATGAGGCTGGACGGGAGGACTATGGCTGAGGAGCGTGAAGTTGGATGGAAGACATCAAAGGTTTTGAGAACTTTGGGGCTAGGCGTAAGCAGCATAAGGAGGGGTCTGGGAAGGCTAGGTGGTCTGCTGAGCCACCAAGGACAGAGTGTTAGGTGAACCTACCCTGGTTAACATGTTCCAAGACTTTTTGATTGGACAGCAACGTAGGGAAGCTGTCCTAGTCCGTGAACTCCAGGAGTTAAAAACTGTCTGTAAAAGGCCTAGCCTAGATCACTCACTCACTAACCAAAATGCTAACCGTACTCCTGATAGTTGTGAGCAGTCGCCCAAACCCAGAACTTGCCCACATCGAACTCCTAGTCTTTAAGCGTCGCTGTCCAGAGATTCCTTGCCACCTGACCATTATCTCCGACAAGGCCCAAAAAACTGCTGAATGGCTTTTTCAGAAATCTCCACTCCGACCACAGAATGTCCCATGTCTGCCAGCCACTTCATGTCTACAGCTTTTCCACAGATGGGGAAAAAGAAGCGAACTCCAGTCCGCCCGTGCAGGACTTTGTCAACGTTGCCCTCAAGCATCTTGTGTATATGGGGCTGGTGAAAGCCAGTTTTGTCTTCCTGCCAGCGTTGCTCCCAATCTTTCAGCTCCACGCATCGGTCTGCCTGGGCTTCCAGCATGCTGCTCATGTTTGACTCAGCAGTGATCAGCTCCCCAGTCCGGGCAGCCTTCTCTGCCTCGCCAATCAGAACGTGTAGAGCAGCGTCGGCGGCTTCCATTTTGCCCTGCTTCTTGTTGGACGCACACACCGAAGGGAACCAGCGTCCACAGAGTTTGACCTGTTAGGTGAACTTAGGCTTGTGTGCAGACCTGTATTGCCCCACCAGGCGGATCTCAGCAGCAAATCCTCTGGCCCAGGCGTATTCCAAAAGGCCTGACACTGCGTTGTTGTTCAGGTGCTTGATGAGGTCGCCAAGCCCTGCCTTGTGGGCTGCTCGCAGCTCATCGGCCGTCTTGTTGAGCTGCAGCCTCCCGTCAGCCATTATTTGACAGCCTCCTCTGCTGCCAGCTGGGGCGCTGCCTTCTTGTTCAGAGCTGAGCCATCAGCAAACACTCTCCAACCTTCACTTTGTACATGAACCGTGGGAATTCAATGGGGTTGCCGCTACGTTGGCTGTATTTCATCAGACCGACACCGGATTCTTCCCCCCCAGGCAGAGAGCGGGATCCCTCAGCCATCCCATCACTTCCACACTCCCAGCCCCAAAAATATCCCCTGAGCCTTCAATGGGAACACTAGATTTGGAGAGTATGTCCATTTTATCCTGGTCTATACCTGCAGTACTTCCTTCACTTCCAGAAGTCCCTCCCTGCATTTCTCCGAAGAGAATCAGCAAGATGGCAGCAGCGTCTTTTTTCGCAACCTTCTTACCTACTGGTAACAGTCTCCCGTTCAGCATCACCTGCATGTGGAATCTTGGGTCATGGAAGGGTCCTGACTGGTTCAGTAGTCGGAACTCACAGCTGTGGCCCAGAAATTGTGCGTCAGCTGAACCTCTTGTAATTTTGACCATCGGTTCTGTGCCGGCGGGGCAGACAAAGACACAGCAACAGTTCCCACAGGGTTGGCCATATCTGCCGCTTTATTAAGAGTGTCTACTTGCAAAGGGCATTCAGGAATTCTGGTATATCATCTGAGGCACTGTCCCTCGCTGGTCTCTGTCCCCGTTTCAGTCTGCTTTGGTATACAATTTTCGTTATTTAAAAGTACATGGGCAACCTACATGAATGCAAGGCATGGCTGTGTCCAAAGGTCCCATGGTGCAGTCTGTAATGCTTTAAAAAACCACTCTTGGTTGGTACAACAGTGCTGCACAATTTACAGGGCCATCCCATCTGACATTGTAGAGAGAGAAAAGACAAGTTATGGTTCATGTCTAACCTCTTGATAAGCCTGATGAGAGCTCTTAATATCTGTTATTTATTTACTTTGACATATTTGATTATTGACCTTTGATTGTGAATATATGTATTTTCATATAATGATTTACATTTTGATTATTTGATTTTTAATATGCTTATTTTGATGAATTATATAGGCCTATTTAACGCATGCACCTTTGAAATGTATTTAGAATATAAATGTACTATATATAATATACGATACTAATATTGCCTCTATTACTGTTACAGATTGTGGGTGCTTTGTTTCTTCCTGTTCACCTTTTGGGATTTCAATAAATGTTTGTAAACTGTTACTAACTGCGTGCCTTGCCATCCTTGATTTGAAAGTCTGGTTTGCAAAGGTTACATTACCTTCACCCGAGGCGGGGTGTGACACTTGCATTCACTTGTTTGTGTGAAAAGCCGTAGATATTATGTGACTGGGCCGGCACGCAAAGGCAGTGCCTTTAAGGTTTATTGGCGCTCTGTACTTCTCCCTACGTCTGTGTACACAGCTGCGTTTTAATAAGTCATACATTTTACATTTTGAAACAGATACCGATAATTTCCAATATTACATTTTAAAGCATTTATCGGCCGATAATATCGGCAGTCCGATATTATCGGACAGCTCTAGTTGTTTTTTTACACTTACATGTTGCGGTTAATAGTACTCTTTATTTGTCGTTATTTACACTTTCTGAATAAATTGTGATAATGTTCATCAGTCAAGTCATTGGTGTTAATTTCCAATCTATCAAGATGAAAAAATATCAAAATCAAATTACAGGATGTTTATGTAATTTGCTCATTTTCCTCGACTGGTGCACTAACATCAAGTGGTTTGTATATATATTTTTTACACATGTAGCATCATCTACAAGGATGCAAATAATTGCTATTGCGACATCTAGTGGACACATTTAGAAATGCAGTTTCTTTCATTAAATTTCGGCAAATTTTTATACTTGGCTAACTCATCCCGCGGGCCGGATAAAACCTGATCGCTAGCCGGACGTACGTTTGACACCCGTGCACTAAACTGAACAATAATGTATACACTGTCACTTCAAAGACACTCAACTGTTGAAGTTTATTTCAAACATGAAAGCAGTTTCCATTTCCCTTTACAACATGCTCAAAAAGGAGTAGGCAGAAGCTAAGCTTATTTAATCCTACCCCCTTTCCACTTCATAGCAGTTTTTTTTAACACATGTTCACTTCCTGTTTTAAATTTGTAGCACAAATACAGCTGAACCTCAATTCACCAACACACCTATTTGCGTTATTTTCGCTCTACGAACGTTGAAATCGAGCCAAATGTGCCTCTGTGTGCGACCCAAGTCTTGGTGTACGGTCATTTAATAAATTTTTTTTATTTATTCATTTTGTCTGCCGCCGGATATTCTACGGTGGCAGCCATTTTTGATCACTACACTTCCTGTGAAACCACATTTTGAATCGTCACATCCTGTTTATCCTAACATGGATTGGCGCACATGTACAGCAAAAATAGGTCCACAATTGCAACAATTACCAAAAAGGATGTTTTAATTAGGGATGTCCGATAATATCGGACTGCCGATATCGGCGATAAATGCTTGAAAATGTAATATCGGAAATTATCGGTATCTGTTTCGAAAAGTAAAATGTACACGGACGTAGGGAGAAGTACAGAGCGCCAATAAACCTTAAAGGCACTGCCTGTGCGTGCCGGCCCAGTCACATGTCTACGGCTTTTGACACACTAGTGAATGCAAGGCATACTTGGTCAACAGCCATACAGGTCACACTGAGTGTGCCCGTATAAACAACTTTAACACTGTCACAAATATGCGCCACACTGTGAACCCACACCAAACAAGAATGACAAACACATTTCGGGAGAACATCCGCACCGTAACACAACAAAACAAATACCCAGAATCCCTTGCAGCACTAACTCTTCCGGGACGCTACAATATACACCCCCCGCTACCCCCCACACCTCTCAGGGAGAGCATGTCCCAAATTCCAAGCTGCTGTTTTGAGGCAAGTTAAAAAAAATAATGCACTTTGAGACTTCAACAATAAATATGGCAGTGCCATGTTGGCATTTTTTTTCCATAACTTGAGTTGATTGATTTTGGAAAACCTTGTTACATTGTTTAATGCATCCAGCGGGGCATCACAACAACATTAGGCATAATGTGTTCATTCCACGACTGTATATATCGGTATCGGTTGATATCGGAATCGGTAATTAAGAGTTGGACAATATCGGATATCGGCAAAAAAGCCATTATTGGACATCTCTAGTTTTTAATGGTTGCTGACTTTGCTGAAGGAGTTAAATATCTTTGCAAGGACGGCTCGAACGTGCAAGCCCTATGGTAGGGCTCCACAGCACACTGGATTGTAGTTAATTGAAATACCACAACACTGGATGTTGTTCAAAGGAGATATATTTTAATTTAAAAACTTGCACACAAACACAGCAAACAAATGTAAAATGCACAGCAAACTATTTACAACATAGCTCTTTTAAATAACTTGACAGTGAAGTAAAGTCATATAGTGGAGAGCTTGGAGCAGATGGACGCTGAGGTGGAGTTTGTATATTTGTTTCCGCCCCCCCCCAGGGGTCTGAAACGGGGGCATTGTTGTGTGTGGACACGGATAAGGTTAGGTGGGATTTACCCTGGATAACCTTATCTGGCTTAGTGTAAACGGGGCCTAAGCCAGAGTCTTAATGTGTCAAGCCAGAGACCCGTGTGCCAAGACCAGTACAGCACATTCTTGTTATGGCTGAAAGGATCTGAAAATAGTGTTTTTTTTTTCACTGCAAAAACTGAAATGAAAGTTAGATTTGAATCCTGGAATTCGGGCCAAAAATACATATTTGTGTCTAACAAGATCTTATTCTATTCAAGCACTGCTTCTTTGAAGTACTCACTACTAAAATGCTTCTGAGATATACGCTCAACACAAGTAGAAAATGTCACAAAAAATGTATAAAAGAACAAACAAGATTATAAAAGCTACCAAAGTCAAACAAAATTAAGAAGTCAAATTAAAGTAAAAATAAATCCGAGTCAAATAAAAAATCCACAGAAAAGGTTGGAAAGATATAATACATTTTCAAGTGAGATGTAAAAAACACAGATGGAAAAAGCATGTCTGTGTCAAGAAAAAGAATACAAATTGTTTTCTTTTTCTGTCAATAAAAAAATATGACCACAAAAGCCTGAAGTTTTTGAATGAAACTCATGCGTCCTGGCTAGGGATGATGTTCGAAACCGGTTCTCCCGGTTGTTCGATAAGAAAAGAACCGTTCGATAAGAAAAGAACCGATTCCATGTACTCTAATCCCTTTTTGAGAACCGGTTCTCGTTATCGAGGCCACTATAGTAAAGAAAAAGAGTTGGTTCTTTATTCGAATCCCTGGGAACGAATCCCGTCCCACAAGAAATGCCCTGTGGGACATCACAGGAAATGACGTAGCTCAGTCTAATGACTGAGCTACGTCATTTCCTGTGATGTCACACAAGCAGCAAAAATAATATACCGGAAAAAACGCCTCAAGGCATGGCTATTACCTATAGTGATCACAGAGACAGCTTGTTTTTGTGTTACTGTATATATTTGTTTTTCTGAAAAATCCCACTTAATATACTTTGGGTAACAACAGTCAATATTTTTTTTTTTTAGGGGGGTAACAGCCAATATTTATTTATTTTATTTAATTTTTTTCTTATAAAATAAAAGTGAGCTTTTGTTAAACCAAATATTGTGTGTTTTTTTCCATATACAACAACCTATCTAGATTCGATAAGGGAATCAAGGAATCGGTTCGATAAGAGGATTCGATAATGGGCTCAAACTCGATAATTTCTTATCAAACATCGTCCCTAGTCCTGGCTGCTCAGTTCAACATGGCTTAAGTCGACATAATAAAAAAAATGTGAAGAGGCTCTCCTCCCTCTGCATGTTATGAACGGTGAGAAATGTATTTGTCGTCCGTTAACTTTGACTGTTAACTTCTTTTTACACTTGTAGGACCGCACAGCTTCCTGGTTGGCTGCGTCCAGCATCATCAAATGGTGAGTCAGTTTTATTTCATCTTATTATAAAACTTCTTGTTCACATTTATGACAGTTAAAATGTTGCTGAAAACATACAAACTTTACAGTTTTTGGGTTCTGGTGGCGAGAGCTTGACCTCTAGATCAGATTATTTTATTTGTTCATTTGGAAAAAGTTTTTTTTTAAAGGCCTACTGAAAGCCACTACTAGCGACCACGCAGTCTGATAGTTTATATATCAATGATGAAATCTTAGCATTGCAACACATGCCAATACGGCCGGGTTAACTTATAAAGTGACATTTTAAATTTCCCGCTAAACTTCCGGTTGAAAACGTCTATGTATGATGACGTATGCGCGTGACGTCAATGGTTGAAATGGAAGTATTCGGACACCATTGTATCCAATACAAAAAACTCTGTTTTCATCTCAAAATTCCACAGTATTCTGGACATCTGTGTTGGTGAATCTTTTGCAATTTGTTTAATGAACAATGAAGACTGCAGAGAAGAAAGCTGTAGGTGGGATCGGTGTATTAGCGGCTGGCTGCAGCAACACAACCAGGAGGACTTTGACTTGGATAGCAGACACGCTAGCCGACGACCGCACGGATGATCGGGTGAAGTCCTTCGTCCTTCCGTCGATCGCTGGAACGCAGGTGAGCACGGGTGTTGATGAGCAGATGAAGGCTGGCTGGCGTAGGTGGAGCGCTAATATTTTTAGCATAGCTCTGTGAGGTCCCGTTAAGTTAGCTTCAATGGCGTCGTTAGCAACAGCATTTTTAAGCTTCGCCAAGCTGGAAATTATTAACCGTGTTGTTACATGTCCATGGTTTAATAGTATTGTTAATCTTCTGTCTATCCTTCTAGTCAGGGGCTTATTTATTTTGTTTCTATCTGCATTTAAGCTAAAGAGCTTCGCCGATGTATTGTCGTGTAGATAAAAGTCACTGAATGTCCATTTCGCGTTCTCGACTCTCATTTTCAAGAGGATATAGTATCCGAGGTGGTTTAAAATACAAATCCGTGATCCACAATAGAAAAAGGAGAGAGTGTGGAATTCAATGAGCCAGCTTGTACCTAAGTTACGGTCAGAGCGAAAAAAGATGCGTCCTGCACTGCACTCTAGTCCTTCACTCTCACGTTCCTCATCCACGAATCTTTCATCCTGGCTCAAATTAATGGGGTAATCGTCGCTTTCTCGGTCCGAATCGCTCTCGCTGCTGGTGTAAACAATGGGGAAATGTGAGGAGCCTTTCAACCTGCGACGTCACGCTACTTCCGGTACAGGCAAGGCTTTTTTTTTATCAGCGACCAAAAGTTGCGAACTTTATCGTCGATGTTCTCTACTAAATCCTTTCAGCAAAAATATGGCAATATCGCTAAATGATCTAGTATGACACATAGAATGGATCTGCTATCCCCGTTTAAATTAAAAAAAATCATTTCAGTAGGCCTTTAATGACGGAAAGAAACAACCCTTTTGTGTAAATGGGGGAGGAAGGTTTTTTGGGTTAGTGTACTAATTGTAAGTGTATTTTGTGTTTTGTATGTTGATTTAAAAAACCCCCAAAAAAATCAGATACCGATGATTAAAAAAACGATACCGATAGTGTCCGATATTACATTTTAGAGCATTTATCAGGCCGATATTATCGGACATCTCTACTCTAAACCTTTCAAAATAAACCTAAGTCTGCAGTGATTCAGGTAAATAAACAGCAGACTAATGGGGCTTAGACCATCGCCTGAAACCCAGAAGTGATAAATAAATAAATAAAGAAGTGCCCGGATGCAACCCACCTATTGAAATCACATCACTGTGGGGACGCATTGATTTTTTTTTAACCCAAAACAAAAATGAAACAAACGTTTTTGTGCGGGTATGCCCTCAGACAACACTAAACTCTCGACGTAAACTCCCCGACAGTCTTCATGGAGTTTGACTTGTGACAAGTCGGTGTGGAAAGTTGAATAGATTGTAAAAAAGCTTGAATGAAAGCGGACAGCCATCAAACCCTGACGCAGACTGACGAGTCGTTCTCACTGTGATACTAACCGTGTTTTGGCTGGAGGAGACCAACATAACTAGTGTGGGCTT
>NC_084740.1:79549383-79561883 GCF_033978785.1 Entelurus aequoreus
GCTACCTCAGTAGAAGCATTTAAGTCCCATCTTAAAACTCATTTGTATAATCTAGCCTTTAAATAGACCCCCCCTTTTTTAGACCAGTTGATCTGCCGTTTCTTTTCTTCTCTCCTCTTCTCCCCTGTCCCTTGCGAGGGGGGAGTCGCATAGGTCCGTGGCCATGGATGAAGTGCTGGCTGTCCAGAGCCGGGACCCCGGGTGGACCACTAGCCTGTGCATCGGTTGGGGACATCTCTGCGCTGCTGACCCGTTCTCCGCTCGGGATGGTTTCCTGTTGGCCCCGCTGTGGACTGGACTCCCGCTGATGTGTTGGATCCACTGTGGACTGGACTTTCACAATGTTATGTCAGACCCACTCGACATCCGTTGCTTTCGGTCTCCCCTAGAAGGGGGGGGTTACCCACATATGCGGTCCTCTCCAAGGTTTCTCATAGTCATTCACCGACGTCCCACTGGGGTGAGTTTTTCCTTGCCCGTATGTGGGCTCTGTACCGAGGATGTCGTTGTGGCTTGTACAGCCCTTTGAGACACTTGTGATTTAGGGCTATATAAATAACATTGATTGATTGATTGATTGATAATGAACAATGGAGGCTGCAAAGAAGAAAGTTGTAGGTGGAAGCGGTGTATTAGCGGCTGGCTGCAGCAACACAACCAGGAGGACTTTGAGTTGGATAGCAGACGCGCTACCGTGAGTACAGCTTTGGCTTCCACACATTTGATCGCTTGCCCGTACGTGCGTGTCGCTATGTGCATGTCACGTACGTAACTTTAGGGAAATATATGTTTCTTTCCGACTCTGATGGCGGCCGGGGTGTCGTCGAAAGCTACAACGCCCGCCGCCGCCGCCGTCCCGTAGCTAAGTTAGCTTCAATGGCGTCGTTAGCAACAGCATTGTTAAGTTTCGCCAAGCTGGAAATTATTAACCGTGTATTTACACGTCCATGGTTTAATAGTATTGTTGATCTTCTGTCTATCCTTCCAGTCAGGGGTTTATTTATTTTGTTTCTATCTGCATTTGAGCCCGATGCTATCACGTTAGCTCAGTAGCTAAAGAGCTTCGCCGATGTATTGTCGTGGAGATAAAAGTCACTGTGAATGTCCATTTCGCGTTCTCGACTCATTTTCAAGAGGATATAGTATCCCAGGTGGTTAAAATACAAATCCGTGATCCACAATAGAAAAAGGAGAGAGTGTGGAATCCAATGAGCCAGCTTGTACCTAAGTTACGGTCAGAGCGAAAAAGATACGTCCTGCACTGCACTCCAGTCCTTCACTCTCACGTTCCTCATCCACAAATCTTTCATCCTGGCTCAAATTAATGGGGTAATCGTCGCTTTCTCGGTCCGAATCTCTCTCGCTGCTGGTGTAAACAATGGGGAAATGTGAGGAGCCTTTCAACCTGTGACGTTCACGCTACTTCCGGTACAGGCAAGGCTTTTTTTATCAGCGAGCAAAAGTTGCGAACTTTATCGTCGATGTTCTCTACTAAATCCTTTCAGCAAAAATATGGCAATATCGCGAAATGATCAAGTATGACACATAGAATGGATCTGCTATTCCCGTTTAAATAAAACAATTTCATTTCAGTAGGCCTTTAAAACAAGTAAAACACTCTAACATAAAATCTGCTTAGTGAGAAGAATGATCTTATCAGACAGAAAATAAGCAAATATCAGCCTTATTTGACATATTTCATCTTACTTAGATTTCAGTTTTTGCAGTGCACTTACCCGTGTAAAAATGTGTCCAAAGAGGGGGACCTTAAACGCTGATATAGTGAGGCTTAGGCTAAATAATTATTTGTTTAAGGGGTTATCCGGCTTAGTGTAGACATGGCTTTAGTGTAGACGGGGCCTCAATAGCACACTTCTGTGGTTTTTTTATAAACAACAAAGTGTGGCCGTTAAACGCTCAGACATTTCCATGCATGAAAAATGCAGGTGTGATTAAAGTGAGCCATCAGGCAAGACTTTTACCAGCGCTTCCTGTCGCCAAGCAACAAACTCCACTTCATGTGTAAGTGTGTGTGTGTGTGCTCATGCACCACAACACACCACACACTGCAAAAAGTGAAATCTAAGTAAGATGAAATATCTCAAATAAGGGTGATATTTGCTTATTTTCTGTCGGATAAGATAATTCTTCTCACTAAACAGATTTTATGTTAGAGTGTTTTACTTGTTTTAAGTGTTTTGGTCCTAAATGATGTCAGTAAGATATTACAGCTTGTTGCTGAGATTTGATGAGCTATATTGAGTAAAACATGCTTGAAACTAGAATATCAACTGTTGTGTCATCAACACTCACAAGTAGAAAACTACTTTTTTAAAGTCATCATTTCTTATTTCAAGGATGAAATAAAAAAAATCATGACTTTGACACAATTGTGTCTCATAATTAAAACAGATGACAGCCAAATGGACTTTGCTGTTTTATTTCCAATGAAACAATAGAAAACACGTACTCATATAGTAGTACAGTTGGCACAGTACAGTAAACTGACAGTTAATATTTAAACATTTCACATGTGACATTTCTAACAATTTTGAACAGAAATAGTTCATGCACATTCAGATGAATTCTTCCAAATTACAATTAAACATTTTTTGGCCGGGGGCCGGGCTGTATATATGCGCACTAATTGGCTGAAAGAGCACGCACTTGGCGCTATGATGTCATGTTATCCATGGAAAAATGCATTTTTAGACAATATGATTTGCCTGAGCGTTGCCTTTTTGCCTTTCCATTAAGAACAATAAACTAGTTTTTAGTATAAGTTTCAAGAAATGTAATGCCGAGCGCATATCATTATGTCAAGATAATGGCACTAGCATTTACTTCATTTAAGAATATTTTTCAACATATTGACCAAAAAGGTCTTTTTTTTTCTACCAAGAAAAGTGCACTTGTTATTAGTGAGAATACACTTATTTTAAGCTATTTTTAGGTTCATTGAAGTTAGCTAATTTTACTTGTTTTGGAAAGTCTTGACGAGCAAATTTTCTTGTTCTATTGGCAGATAATTTTGCTTAGGTCAAATAAAATACCCCTATTTTTTTAATATATTTTTTCTTGTTTTGAACTCTGACTTTTTGCAGTGCACTGGACAGTCTACTGCGGGGATATTCTGATCCAACACCCCTCCAGTACTACATATTGGTGCATATTCAGACATGATGTCATGTTATCCATGGAAAAATGCATTTTTAGACAATATGATTTGCCTGAGCGTTGCCTTTTTGCCTTTCCATTAAGAACAATAAATTAGTTTTTAGTATAAGTTTGCTGGTTTCAAGAAATGTAATGCCGAGCGCATATCATTATGTCAAGATAATGGCACTAGCATTTACTTCATTTAAGAATATTTTTCAACCTATTGAGCAAAAAGGTCTTTTTTTTTCTACCAGAAAAGTGCACTTGTTATTAGTGAGAATATACTTATTTTAAGCTATTTTTGGGTTCATTGAAATAAGCTAATTTTACTTGTTTTGGAAAGTCTTGACAAGCCAAATTTTCTTGTTCTATTGGCAGATAATTTTGCTTAGGTCAAATAAAATGCCCCTATTTTTTTTTTTTTTTTTTCTTGTTTTTGAACTCTGACTTTTTGCAGTGCACTGGACAGTCTACTGCGGGGATATTCTGATCCATCACCCCCTCCAGTACTACATATTGGTGCATATTCAGACATGAAGATTAGTGGCTCACAAAAGCAATGCGTAAAATGAGAAGTTGACGGCAGCCCTTCAGCAATAATTCTTGTACCTGAGCGGTAATTGATCTTGGCGCCTTGCAAGCCACCACAGGAAAATGGTGTTGGTAAGGAATTGGATTTATACGCCTGCTTAAGTTATTTTCGGCTAAGCATTCATGTTCCGGGTGCCGAGCCTCTTGAAAATGTTCTGACAACATCCTCTGCTTTTTAAGAGACCCACGTGTCACCTCCGTCCTTGCCTGTGAACCCTGCCCGTCACTCGCCTGCCTGGCAGCACTTTGCCAAATAGCCGCCGTCCAATGAGGTGGCGGCAACACATGGCAGCTCGCGATTGGCCGCCGGGCATGCATGATGCATTTTTGGGGAGGAGGTGTGTAACTGAGGGCACCTGAGTACCCAAACCCCCCCCCCCCCCCCCCCCCCCCCCCCCCCCCACCCTTGTCTGTGCTGTCGCCACAATGTCTTAAATCTGGCAACCTAACATAAACTCCTTCTTGAATAAATGCATGCATTTTACGCTCCGGTTGTCGCTTGCAATTTTACACAATTTTACTTCTAAATAGTACGAACTGCCTTCTTTTTAATAAACTGTGCACACTCCAGCATAAAACATTTTCACTGGCCTCCCGAGCTTCACTATGAGGTACCAACAAGTACTGGAAATATATGACCTAAGAGTGATAGAAGACTAAGTAATTTTACAAGACTGAATTGTGTGCACTGCAAAAATTCAGTGTTCAAAAAGAAGAGAAAAAAAATACAAAAATGAGGGGTATTTTATTTGAACTAAGCAAAATTATCTGCCAATAGAACAAGAACATTTGGCTGGTCAAGACTTTCCAAAACAAGTAAAATTAGCTAACCTCAATGAACCCCAAAATACCTTAAAATAAGTATATTCTCACTAATAACAAGTGCACTTTTCTTGGTAGAAAAAAAAAAGACCTTTTTGCTCAATATGTTGAAAAATATTCTTAAATGAAGTAAATGCTAGTGCCATTATCTTGACATAATGATATGCGCTCGCCATTTCTTGAAACCAGCAAACTTATACTAAAAACTAATTTATTGTTCCTAATAGAAAGGCAAAAAGGCAACGCTCAGGCAAATCATATTGTCTAAAAATGCATTTTCCCATGGATAACATGATATCATCGCGCCAAGTGCGTGCTCTTTCAGTCAATTAGTGAGCAAGGAATATATGTATGTATATATATATAAATATATATATATATATTTTTTTATTGTAATTTTCAAGAATTCATCTGAATGTGCATGAACTATTTCTGTTCAAAATTGTTTGAAATGTCACACGTGAAATTTTTAAATATTAACCTTTCCATAATGTTATGGAAAGGCAACAAGGCAAGCGCTTGTTACTCTCGGGGTCTCCTAGCCGCTCAGGCAAATCATATGGTCTAAAAATGCATTTTTCCATGGATAACATGACATCATCGCGCCAAGTGCGTGCTCTTTCAGTCAATTAGTGCGCATATATACATATATCATTTTTTTTTAATTGTAATTTTGAAGAATTCATCTGAATGTGCATGAACTATTTCTGTTCTAAACTGTTAGAAATGTTAAATGTTTAAATATTAACTGTCAGTTTACTGTACTGTGCCAACTGTACTACTATATGAGTACGTGTTTTCTATTGTTTCATTGGAAATAAAACAGCAAAGTCCATTTGGCTGTCATCTGTTTTAATTATGAGACACAATTGTGTCAAAGTCATGATTTTTTTTATTTCATCCTTGAAATAAGAAATGATGACTTTAAAAAAGTAGTTTTCTACTTGTGAGTGTTGATGACACAACAGTTGATATTCTAGTTTCAAGCATGTTTTACTCAATATAGCTCATCAAATCTCAGCAACAAGCTGTAATATCTTACTGACATCATTTAGGAGCAAAACACTTAAAACAAGTAAAACACTTACATAAAATCTGCTTAGTGAGAAGAATGATCTTATCAGACAGAAAACAAGCAACTATCACCCTTATTTGACATATTTCATCTTACTTAGATTTCACTTTTTGCAGTGTGTTTGGTGACAAAAGTTATAAGAATGCTGTCGTAGTATTGTAGTTGTATGACAAAAGGCATAATGGTCTACTTGTAGGGTTATGGGAGTTGTGGTAATACAAGAAAATAGTTAGAAAACAATTATAGTTTGATGACTAAAAGTCATAGTTTTGCTGTAGTCAAGTTGACATTATTGGTCATAGTAATAATTGGTCAGAGTGGAAAAAGTGCACTTTTTCAAAATAGTTGTATCATTATTAGCAAAATGTTGTCATTTTATTACACAAATGTTTTAGAGAAATGCAAGAGAAGTCTGCTTTCAAGGAAAAAATTACGTGAACATTTTTAATCAAGATTAAGGCGAGAGTTGAGTTGGATCACCAAAAAAAAAAAAAAAAAAAAATTGAATTGAATTGAATTTTAGTTGTAGAATGATGTGTAAAAATTATAATTTTTGCAGGAATAAAGTCATAAGTTTAACCCTTTACATTTTTGTAGTATTTTTAGGTCAATTCCACAAGAACAAAGTCGTAATTTTATGACACAAATATGTAATGTAAAGTTGTAATTAGGGATGTCCGATAATGGCTTTTTACCGATACCGATATCAACCGATACCGATATCAACCGATATATGCAGTCGTGGAATTAACACATTATTATGTCTAATTTGGACAACCAGGTATGGTGAAGATAAGGTCCTTTTTAAAAAAATTAGTAAAATAAGATAAATAAATTAAAAACATTTTCTTGAATAAAAAAGAAAGTACAACAATATAAAAACAGTTACATAGAAACTAGTAATTAATGAAAATGAGTAAAATGAAGTATTAATGGTTAGTACTATTAGTGGAGCAGCAGCATGCACAATCATGCGTGCTTACGGACTGTATCCCTTGCAGACTGTATTGATATATATTGATATATAATGTAGGAAGCAGAATATTAATAACAGAAAGAAACAACCCTTTTGTGTGAATGAGTGTAAATGGGGGAGGGAGGTTTTTTGGGTTGGTGCACTAATTGTAAGTGTATCTTGTGTTTTTTATGTGGATTTAATATTAAAAAAATAAATAAATAAATTTTAAAAAAACGTTACAGATAATAAAAAAAAAACGATACCGATAATTTCCGATATTACATTTTAACGCTTATGTTGATTTAATATAAAAAAATAAAATAAAAATTAAAATTTTTTTTAAAAAAATGATACCGATAATAAAAAAAAACGATACCGATAATTTCCGATATTACATTTTAACGCATATATCAGCCGATAAGATCGGCAGGCCGATATTATCGTACATCTCTAGTTGATGTTTGTTGATTTGATCTCTAGTTGATGTTTGTTGATTATCTATTTTTATGTTGATTTAATATTAAAACATTTTTTTTTTAAAAACGATACCGATAATAAAAAAAAACGATACCGATAATTTCCGATATTACATTTTAACGCATATATCGGCCGATAATATCGGCAGGCCGATATTATCGGACATCTCTAGTTGTAATAAATGAAAAATTAAGTACCGTATTTTTCGGATTATAAATCGCAGTTTTTTTCATAGCGATTAATACTCTAGAGCGATTTTTTTTTTGCCTTCTTTATTATGCATTTTCGGCCGGTGCGACTTATACTCCGGAGCGACTTACACTCCGAAAAATACGGTAATCAAAAATTCCTTTTTGTAAAATTCCTACAAAGGAATTATTGTAAAAGTGAAATAATGTTACTCTGTTTATTTCCCCCATCGTGACCTTTCTTAGTGGTAGTGAGGGACTCCTCTGCTGGCCAACAAGTGTGTGTGGTTACAGTCCCTCGGCACACACACACACACACACACACACACACACACACACACACACACACACACACACACACACACACACACTCACACACACACTCAGGCTTTTAATGCACTTGTCCTCACATCCATGCAAACATGAGATGAGTGTTTTTAAAATAAATGTCTGGTAGCGCACAAAGGCGTTGACGGGTTGCAGCCTAATTAATGATGTCAGTAGACGTTCAACAGCCTGGAACGGCGGTGTGTGTGTGTGTGTGTCTTTGTGTACAGTACGTAAGTGTGTATTTGTGGGGGTTAACCGGGGTGAGAGCAGCTTGAATGGGGGGAGTGGGCTCCTCCTCTCCTCCTCCTCCTTTTCAGCACCCTCTCCGGTTTGCCTCCATGGGCTCGGCCCACCTTTTAAGCGTTTGCTGCAGCCGTCGTAGCCGCCAGACATTTTCATAACCGCCGTAAGTTATCACGACAAGTCTGATCTGCCAATCTACACGAGATTATGTCTGCCATATTTAACTGGGAGGACGTTTTCTTTGGGGAGGGGGGTGTGCGTGGTAAATACTGATTAAGGATTATGGCGAGTTTTGGCATTTCTGACCTTAGGTACATTTTATATCAAATCCTAACATAGGTATTATTTAAAGTGCATAAAGTAACCACAAATAGCACCGTTTCCTTTGCCAGTAGCTCCAATACAAATAATCATTTCCACCTTAACAAATGTAATAATTTGTCAGTTTTAGAGGAGAATTATTGATGTAAAAATACGATTGTTGTTGCCATGCGCAATAACTCGGTCCACATATAGCTCGGTTATTCATTACTAACCATTGTGTTTGCACGAGGCAACATTTCCCATACCACTTCCCATTAGATATGCCTAATTTGAATACTTATTCCAGCAGGAAAACGTGCAAATGTGAAATTCACACTAATGTGGGCCTATTTTCCCTACTTAGTTGCTTGCATTCAGCATCATTTCCTCCGCTTGGTCGAAAGACACAAATGATCTCAAAGAACACCAAATGAATGGCGCTCTGAATGTGTGTGCAGCAGTTCCATTAGAGGGGAAAATCATGTGTGAATTAATGCGACGCCTCATCACACACACACTCGCGCGCGCACACCGTGTAAACACAACAAGTGGTGTTATATTGTCAATAAAAGTTATTTAATAGACATTTGCTCCTGAATGTCATTCCGTTGTTAGATTACAAGTGTCTCAAAGCGTGCGGCAGTGCTTGACACACACACACACACACACACACACACACACACACACACACACACACACACACACACACACACACACACAAGTTCCCTTGGGCTTGTTGCAAGCCCTCCTCACGCTAGTCAAATATAAACACACACAATTCATGCAGCCTCTATTGGGAGACAAAATATTCTACATGTTTTTATTTGTAACCCACAATTTATTTATTTTTTACCATCTACAATTTTTATAATGAACATTTATAAAAAATATAGTGTATTTTTTTCTGCGTTTAGGTAAGCAGGTCATCCACCCGGGCCAGGTCCATTTTTTTTTTTTTTTAACCAACTACAATTTTTATAATGAACATTTATAAAAAATATTGAGTATTTTTTTTCTGCATTTAGGTAAGCAGGTCCAATTTTTTTTTTAACCATCTACAATTTTTATAATGACAATTTTTTTAAATATTGTGTATTTTTTTCTGCATTTAGGTAAGCAGGTCATCCTTTTTTTTTACCATCTACAATTTTTATAATGACAATTTTTTAAAATATTGTGTATTTTTTTCTGCATTTAGGTAAGCAGGTCATCCTTTTTTTTTTACCATCTACAATTTTTATAATCAACATTTATAAAAAATAGAGTGTATTTTTTTTTCTGCATTTAGGTAAGCAGGTCATCCACCCGGGCCAGGTCCAAATTTTTTTTTAACCATCTACAATTTTTATAATGACAATTTTTTAAAATATTTTGGTTTTTTTTTTCTGCATTTAGGTAAGCAGGTCATCCTTTTTTTTTTTTACCATCTACAATTTTTATAATGACAATTTTTTTTAAATATTAAAATATTGTGTATTTTTTTTCTGCATTTAGGTAAGCAGGTCATCCTTTTTTTTAACCATCTACAATTTTTATAATGAACATTTTTTTAAATATAGTGTTTTTTTCTTCTGCATTTAGGTAAGCAGGTCATCCACCCGGGCCAGGTCCAATTTTTTTTTTTTAACCATCTACAATTTTTATAATGACAATTTTTAAAATATTGTGTATTTTTTTTCTGCATTTAGGTAAGCAGGTCATCCTTTTTTTTTTTTACCATCTACAATTTTTATAATGAAATTTTTTTTAAATATTGTGTATTTTTTTTCTGCATTTAGGTAAGCAGGTCATCCTTTTATTTTTTTACCATCTACAATTTTTATAATGAACATTTTTAAAATATTGTGTTATTTTTTTTCTGCATTTAGGTAAGCAGGTCATCCTTTTTTTTTTTTTTACCATCTACAATTTTTATAATGACAATTTTTAAAAATATTGTGTATTTTTTTCTGATTTTAGGTAAGCAGGTCATCCTTTTTTTATTACTATCTACAATTTTTATAATGACAATTTTTTAAAATATTGTGTATTTTTTTCTGCATTTAGGTAAGCAGGTCATCCTTTTTTTTTTACCATCTACAATTTTTATAATGACAATTTTTTTAAATATTGTGTATTTTTTTCTGCATTTAGGTAAGCAGGTCATCCTTTTTTTTTACCATCTACAATTTTTATAACGCCAATTTTTTGAAATATTGTGTAATTTTTTTCTGCATTTATGTAAGCAGGTCATCCTTTTTTTCTTTTTTTTTACCATCTACAATTTTTATAATGCCAATTTTTTTAAAATATTGTGTATTTTTGTGTCTGCATTTAGGCAAGCAGGTCATCCACCCGGGCCAGATCCAGGCTGTGCAGGAGGAGTTCTCTCCCAGCCAGCATCGGGTCCGGTGGTCCACGGAGATGATTGCTGCGTTCCAGCAGCACCAGAAGGACGGAAAGGTAACGTTTGATAACTCAACAGAGACTTGCATGTGTGTAAGGGAACTTTTAAAGGTAATGGACTCAAATTTGCTGCTCTTGGACTTTTCTTTCTTTTCTTTGTTGGGATGATGTGTCCATAAAGCCACTGAAGCTGCACTCTCATTTAAAGCTCAGTTAGATTCCTAAACGCCGCCGTAATTTCAATGCTCTTCCAAAGCAATTAAAAAGCACCTAAGTGGCACAAATGAAGCATTTCTAAAGACGAGGTGACAATATGGCAAGTGTCCTCTTTTGTGCGTCCCCTGGCACACCTCTGTAGCTCAGTACAATGTCTACTGTACACCCTTGGGTGACTCTCACAGGCAACCTAGGAGCACCAGGGTGAGGATGAGGTAGTGGGGGGAATCCTCAGGCCAATTAAGTGTACAATATTATTGTTCCTAATTTGGTGCATGGTTGGATCCTATGTGTGGAACTCTGTGGGTTATCTGCTGAGGTAATACACAATCTGCACACAACTCTCTTTTCTGCCCACCAGGGCGCCTCTTAGCGAGCGTCGCCTGAGGGACTCCTATATACTCATCCCTCTGTTTGTGTTCATGCATAAGTGTGTGTGTGTGTGTGTGTGTGTGTGTGTGTGTGTGTGTGTGTGTGTGTGTGTGTGTGTGTGTGTGTGTGTGTGTGTGTGTGTGTGTGTGTGTGTGTGTGTGTGTGTGTGTGTGTGCAGACTGGAACTACACGGCAAAAAGTCAGTGTTCAAAAACAAGAAAAAATTAAAGCTGCAAGCAGCATTGGTCGGGTCCGCCTTTTGGCAGGTGCTAGTCCTCGGTGTCCCAATACTTTTGTCCAGTGGTAGTCCTGAGTGAGACCTACATAGAGGTTTTTGTTTCATGTCTCTACGATATTCATACTGTGTCTTTTCCCTAGGTGTCGCGGCACAGTGGTTGTTTTCTTTGACGGCGCGTAAAATCACAGCAGCGGAGCAACTTTAGTGCTGCGGGTCTTTGAAGGCTCGTAAAATCAAAACGGTAGCACGTATCAAAAAGCCATACAGAGATTTTAATCAGAAGGGTTCAATCTCTCTCCTGTAGCAGTTTGAAGCCGAAACGACAAACGCGCTCAGAGGAGATAACGTTTGATGTTTGGTGACCGGTTGTAACAAAAATGTTGTTTTGAAGGAGGAATAGCAAACTTCCTGTTGATTTTTGCTGAAGGATGTCAATCTATGAAATGTAGGTCTAGGCGAGACCTACGTAGAGGTATTTGTTTCATGTCTCTAAGACGTTCCTACCGGAAGTTACAAGCAGTTTTGTTTCCTAGGTGCTGCGGCAGCGGAGCAGCATCAGCGCAGCGGGTCTTTGAAGGCTCGTAAAACCAAAAGCGTACTACCTATCTCAACGCCGTGGTCAACTTTTAATCAGAAGGGTTCAATCTCTCTACTGTAGTAGTTTGAAGCCGAAACGACAAACGCGCTCCGAGGAGATAACGTTTGATGTTTGGTGACCGGTTGTAACAAACATTTTGTTTTGAAGGAGGAATAGCAAACTTCCTGTTGATTTTTGCTGAAGGATGTCAATCTAAGAAATGTAGGTCTAGGTGAGACCTACATAGAGGTATTTGTTTCATGTCTCTAAGACGTTCCTACCGGAAGTTACATGCAGTTTTGTCTGAGTTTTCCTCTGAGGAGCAGTTTTGTCTGTTTTCTTCAAAAATTATGTAGAGCACAATTTTGAGTTTTGGGGTTCGTTTTTTTTTTTTAGATCGCAATTTTCACCAGTCCCGATGTGTGTGAGAAGTTTGGTGAGTTTCGAAATATTTTAAGGGGGTCAAATTAGAGGTCAAAAAGCAAAAATGAGTGTTTTTAGTCATTTTTAGTCTTGAACGGGGAATTGCCAACTTTTTGTTAATTTTTGCCCGAAGAAATAAATGA
>NC_084740.1:79564383-79681883 GCF_033978785.1 Entelurus aequoreus
TTAGTCCGGTGTGGCTGATATATGGAAACAGATAGTTTTCTTCTAAACTTTAGTGGTTGCGGCGTAACCTCCCACTAGGTAAGAGAAAAGTGCGCTTGATTCGCTAACCCTTTTTATTATTGTTTTTGCAGCTTTTTTTTTTTACTGTTATAACATGTGTTGTTAGATGTATTTGTATGATGTCATAATCCCTCATACAGGCCTGATAATTATTAATCCCATATTTATCGTGCACCTCTAAAAAAACAAAACTAATATTTTCCATATTATCGAACATCTCTATTCATAAGGTAATGCAGTAAAATGTAGGTCATAAAAAGTAAAATAAAAGGTCAAAAGTAATAGAAACACGTGAACGTGAACATCTGAACGTTGATGTGATCATTTCGGTATTTATTATTTAAACTGTTTTTAAAAAATCCCTCGCGAACAACAACAAATTTGCAGGTAAATTTTATATTTGTGCTAATTAATTTCATATAAGAACGATGCAATTAGACATTTATTGGTCTGCCGATATTATCGGCCGATAAATGCGTTAAAATGTAATATCGGAAATGATCGGTATCGTTTTTTTTTATTATCAGTATGTTTTTGTTTGTTTTTTTTTTGTTTTTTTTGTTTTTTTATTAAATCCACATAAAAAATACAAGATACACTTACAATTAGTGCACCAACCCAAAAAACCTCCCTCCCCCATTTACACTCATTCACACAAAAGGGTTGTTTCTTTCTGTTATTAATATTCTGCTTCCTACATTATATATCAATATATATCAATACAGTCTGCAAGGGATACAGTCCGTAAGCACACATGATTGTGCGTGCTGCTGCTCCACTAATAGTACTAACCTTTAACAGTTAATTTTACAAATTTTCATTCATTACTAGTTTCTATGTAACTGTTTTTATATTGTTTTACTTTCTTTTTTATTCAAGAAAATGTTTTTAATTTATTTATCTTATTTTATTTGATTCATTTTTTTAAAAAGTACCTGATCTTCACCATACCTGGTTGTCCAAATTAGACATAATAATGTGTTAATTCCACGACTGCATATATCGGTTGATATCGGTATCGGTTGATATCGGTATCGGTAATTAAAGAGTTGGACAATATCGGCATATCGGATATCGGCAAAAAGCCATTATCGGTCATCCCTACTTATGAATGCTATTTTCTACAGCAAATGTCATATTTTTCCTAGATTTCACAGTAATAACTATAAATTATCCAAAAATAAACTAACTAAAAAGTTTTTCAGGTTACACAGAAAAAAGTCTGGATCCGACAACATTTCTAAGGCCTCGAAATGTTTAGTGACTTACAAAAGATTAGCATCTTCAACATTAAGTTGTGTTTAAATTAGTGTGTGTGTGCGTGTGTGTGTGTGTGTGTGTGTGTGTGTGTGTGTGTGTGTGTGTGTGTGTGTGTGCGTGCGTGCGTGTGTGTGTGTGTGTGTGTGTGTGTGTGTGTGTGTGTGTGTGTGTGTGTGTGTGTGTGTGTGTGTGTGTGTGTGTGTGTGTGTGTGTGTGTGTGTGTGTGTGTGTGTGTGTGTGTGTGTGTGTGTGTGTCTTTTTGTATTTCTACCCTTCTTGAGACATCAACAAGGAAAATTACCTTCCATATGAGGGATTTTTCAAACGGACTGTGTGTCGGTTTTAAAAGTGCTCCCCCTCTGGTCAACATATGAAATAACAAGTGTGTGTAACAAATTAAAATGCGCCCCCTTTGGCCAAAATTAATTAAATACATAAATAAATATGTATGTAGAGACATACTGTATTAACTTGAAGTAAATAATAAAGATTAAAAACTAATTGCAAACATTTTATTTTAACTAAAAGCAGTCTTTTTCTCACAATGTGTCGACTGTTTTCTTATAAAATTGGGAACAATTTCTCATATTCTTTCTGTTTCTGTAATATTGCAATATTTTCTCGGGAAATTATTAGTTGTTTATGTAAAATTATTACTTTTTTATGTAAAATTATTACTTTTTTATGTAAAATTATTACTTTTCAATGCAAAACGGTGACATTTGTCTTATAAAATTCTGACTTTTATCACAACATAGCCAATTTTTTTGTTGTTCTTGTAAAATACTGACATTTTTTGACTAAAATTATGACTTTTGTCATAATTTTGCCAAGTAATATTCCGATTATTATAATATTTCAGAAATGTTTAGGTTTTCTTATAAAATTGTGACTTTTGTCGAGTATAATTACGACTCTCTTCGTAAAATTGCCAGATTTTTAAGCTTTTCTTGTAAAATTGCGACAGTTATTGAGCAAATTTGATCATAATATTGCACAAAGGTTTCAGTTTTTCTTTGACTTGGGTTGAGTAAAATTACGACTTTTATCATAATACTAGAGGTAGGCATTTTTCGGAGGTCTGGAGAGTGTGTGTGTGTGTGTGTGTGTGTGTGTGTGTGTGTGTGTGTGTGTGTGTGTGTGTGTGTGTGTGTGTGTGTGTGTGTGTGTGTGTGTGTGTGTGTGTGTGTGTGTGTGTGTGTGTCCTTGTGGTGATGTCCTTCTTTTTGATTGTGTCCCAGGGTGTGTTCACGTTCTATGGAAGCATGATTGACATGCCCTCGGTGAAGCAAGCGCAGAACATCGTCACGCTCTCCGCCGCCATGCCTCAGAAATAAGGAGGAAGTCAGCGGGGCCGGGCGGGGGCGGGCGGGCGGTCTCCCCTTCCCAAACCAGGACCGACGCCAAGAGGACAGTGTTGTTTCAATCCAAGATTTAAAAAAAAAAAGAAGGTATGAAAGTGGACTTTGTGGACAGAATCTATCATTTGAGAATTGCGGCACCCGGGTTCTGGTGGGCGTGCGGACCCTCGTGCGGTTATATCGTACCCACGGGGTCAGCATGAAAGCATCTTGATGGTGCCGGAAAGGGTAAACAAACACAATTCTGATTTGCAGGGGATCCATTCATCAATAGCCCCCAGTGGGTCCCCCCCTCCCGCCCTCCCTTGCTCGGGGGCCAGCTCACAAACACGGAACCGCGTGAACTCGCCATTTAGCTTCTTTGTGTCGGTCCCTCTAGCAAAAGTCACCGCGCTCCTCGCTCGGCAAGCCTGCGGGTCTAAGTGTGGACAAATATAATAAAAGCTGCCTGATCTCTCATTTAAGGTGAAGCCACTTTATTCCTCTTACAGTACTCGGGGGGGTGGGGGGGTCTCGCCGTGGTCCTACTACCGCGCTTCAATGTGTCGGCCCGGAACGGCGGCCGAAGCGGCGTTGTCCCAGCAGAGCCGGTCCGAGGCTTTTGTCTTCCCCTGACGGCGGGGTTGGGAGGATAATTGGGGGGGTGTCGCGAATGCTTGGTGGTGCCATTGGTGACCATGGTAATGAAAAGGCGCCGTACCTCCCTTTTTACACCCCACCTCGTCTGCTCGTCTTCCCATCTCTTTCCTGCTACTTTATGATGTATTGTGTCTGCAGGCCGACCCCGGCTCTGCTCTGCCAGAACAGGACCAGACGCACACACACACACACCAAAAAAAAAAAAAAAAAGCAAACCAAAGTCCCAACAGTAAGCCGTCTGTTTGGCATTTGGCCACATTTTTCCCTCTCGCTCCACTTTTTTTTGTTTTTTCCTCCACTGTTCACAAGCGCCGTGTTTGTTTGTTTTCACCCAATTGTTGCCGAGGTCGGCGGACAAAACGCCGACAACTATTTATGGCTTTCATTAAGTGAATACACACACACACACACACACACACACACACACACACACACACACACACACACACATCTTCTTTTGTAGTTTTTATGGCGCCGAACAAATTATATTGTACCGTTTTCAACAAAAGGTAATTCAAGTAGAAAAGCCGACATTATTATTTATAGGATTTTCATTTTTTATTTATTTATTTATTTATTTATTTATTTCAGGCAATGCCATAAAAAAGTACAAAGTTGACAACACATAATAATATAAATTATAATGTAGTGCAAAAGGTAATGTATAATATGTAGAGATGTACGATAATATCGGCCTGCCAATATTATCGGCCGATATATGCGTTAAAATGTAATATCGGAAATTATCGGTATCGTTTTTTTTTATTATCGGTATCTTTTTTTTTTTTTAAATTAAATCCACATAAAAAACACAAGATACACTTACAATTAGTGCACCAACCCAAAAAACCTCCCTCCCCCATTCACACTCATTCACACAAAAGGGTTGTTTCTTTCTGTTATTAATATTCTGCTTCCTACATTATATATCAATATATATCAATACAGTCTGCAAGGGATACAGTCCGTAAGCACACATGATTGTGCGTGCTGCTGCTCCACTTAGAGTACTAACCTTTAACACTTCATTTGACTAATTTTCATTCATTACTAGTTTCTATGTAACTGTTTTTATATTGTTTTACTTTCTTTTTTATTCAAGAAAATGTTTTTAATTTATTTATCTTATTTTATTTGATTCATTTTTTTAAAAAGTACCTTATCTTCACCATACCTGGTTGTCCAAATTAGGCATAATAATGTGTTAATTCCACGACTGTATATATCGGTTGATATCGGTGTCGGTTGATATCGGTATCGGTAATTAAAGAGTTGGACAATATCGGCATATCGGATATCGGCAAAAAGCCCTTATCGGACATCACTAATAACAAGTGCACTTTTCTTGGAAGAAAAAAAAAGAGACCTTTTTGCTCAATATGTTGAAAAATATTCTTAAATGAAGTAAATGCTAGTGCCATTATCTTGACATAATGATATGTGTTTTTTATGTGGATTTAATTTAAAAAAATAAAAAATAAAAATAACAATACCGATAATGAAAAAAACGATACCGATAATTTCCAATATTAAATTTTAAAGCATTTATCGGCCGATATTATCGGCAGGCCTACTTGGGCCTACATCTCTACTTGTGAGTGTTGATGACACAACAGTTGATATTCTAGTTTCAAGCATGTTTTACTCAATATAGCTCATCAAATCTCAGCAACAAGCTGTAATATCTTACTGACATCATTTAGGAGCAAAACACTTAAAACAAGTAAAACACTCTAACATCAAATCTGCTTAGTGAGAAGAATTATCTTATCAGACAGAAAATAAAGCAAATATCAGCCTTATTTGACATATTTCATCTTACTTAGACTGCAGTTTTTGCAGTGTAGCAGTGGGGCTTTTTGCAAAATCTGGCATGTTTCGGTGCTTTCCATCACAGCTTGTCCACCGTGTTTGCAGAATGTGTTGCACAGGTTTTTGCCATGTTTCTTCCACCCATGGAGTTCACCACATACGGGCTGGGGGAGTGCACCCGCAGGCACAGAAAAAGACTTCCTTTTCTCTCTATACCTGCTTTCACATAGCTTTTTTTTAGCATGTTATCCAATAAATGGTTGCATTTTTTTTGTGTGCCGTGGTTGCAAAACATAACAATTTGACGATAGCTTCTTTGTCATCTCTGGTGGAGGAATTTATATTATTATGTGTTGTCAACTTTTTTTGTTATTATTTTTTATGTCATTGCCTGAAATAAATAAATAAATGGAAAAAAAATAATAATAATGAAATACTATTATGTTGAAGGGATTTTGTACCAAAAGTACATTAGTGGGGAAATAAAGAAATTAGTACAAGCTTATATGTACTTTTTAATGCAAAACATGGCATTTTTGCTGCATTTTTATTCATGTATTTATTTATTTATTTTGTCCTGTCCAGATAAATGATGTAGATGAATAAATAAATGAAAAAAAATAATAATAATAATAATAATTAATAATGAAATAATATTATGTTGAAGGGATTTTGTACAAAAAGTACATTAGTGGGAAAATAAAGAAAATAGTACAAGCTTATATGTACTTTTTAATGCAAAACATGACATTTTTGCTGCATTTTTTTTTTTATTTTTATTTTTTTTGTCCTGTTCAGATAAATGATGTAGATAAATAAAAAAATAAAAAATAATAATAATTAATAATGAAATAATATTATGTTGAAGGGATTTTGTACCAAAAGTACATTAGTGGGAAAATAAAAAAAATAGTACAAGCTTATATGTACTTTTTAATGCAAAACATGACATTTTTTCTGCATTTTTTTATTTTTTATTTTATTTTTGTCCTGTCCAGATAAATGATGTAGATAAATAAAAATTAATAATAATTAATAATGAAATAATATTATGTTGAAGGGATTTTGTACAAAATTTACATTAGTGGGAAAATAAAGAAAATAGTACAAGCTTATATGTACTTTTGCAAAACATGACATTTTTGCTGCATTTTTATTTATTTATTTATTTATTTTGTCCTGTCCAGATAAATGATGTAGATAAATAAAAAAATTATAATAATTAATAATGAAATAATATTATGTTGAAGGGATTTTGTACCAAAAGTCCATTAGTGGGAAAATAAAGAAAATAGTACAAGCTTATATGTACTTTTTAATGCAAAACATGACATTTTTGCTGCTTTTTTATTTTTTTTATTTTATATTTGTCCTGTCCAGACAAATGATGTAGATAAATAAATAAATGAAAAAATAATAATAATAATTAATAATGACATAATATTATGTTGAAAGGATTTTGTACCAAAAGTACATTAGTGGGAACATAAAGAAAATAGTACAAGCTTTTATGTACTTTTTAATGCAAAACATGACATTTTTGCTGCATTTTTATTTTTTTATATTTTATTTTTGTCCTGTCCAGATAAATGATGTAGATAAATAAATAAATAAAAAATTATAATAATTAATAATGAAATAATATTATGTTGAAGGGATTTTGTACAAAAAGTACATTAGTGGGAAAATAAAGAAAATAGTACAAGCTTGTATGTACTTTTTAATGCAAAACATGACATTTTTGCTGCTTTTTTATTTTTTTTATTTTATATTTGTCCTGTCCAGACAAATGATGTAGATAAATAAATAAATGAAAAAATAATAATAATAATTAATAATGACATAATATTATGTTGAAAGGATTTTGTACCAAAAGTACATTAGTGGGAACATAAAGAAAATAGTACAAGCTTTTATGTACTTTTTAATGCAAAACATGACATTTTTGCTGCATTTTTATTTTTTTATATTTTATTTTTGTCCTGTCCAGATAAATGATGTAGATAAATAAATAAATAAAAAATTATAATAATTAATAATGAAATAATATTATGTTGAAGGGATTTTGTACAAAAAGTACATTAGTGGGAAAATAAAGAAAATAGTACAAGCTTGTATGTACTTTTTAATGCAAAACATGACATTTTTGCTGCATTTTTATTTATTCATTTATTTTTTTTGTCCTGTCCAGCTTCTCAGGCAAATCATATAGTTGATGTAGATGCCCATAAATGTACTTTACAAAAGAGAAGTGTGGGATACTTCTCTTGTTGCCTTATTTGTATTTGACTTTATTAAACGTATTTATATTATCATTTGGTGCAGCCGGGCCGGAGCAGGAGGGGATAGAAAGAGGGGGATAAAGGAAGACAGAGGGGGGAATTGTGGGGACAAGAGGGGGATAAAACAGAGAGACAACAACAACAGCAAATACAACAATAACAACAACACTAGAACAACATCAGCAAATAGGATATGTACAAATATGATAGTAAAAGTGATAGCAAAGAAGCAGTTAGTGAAATAAATAATAATACAGAAATGACAATGAACATTATTACACTACAAATGGATCAAAACAAATACCAATAGAAATAGTACTATTGATAATATATAAAAATAATTTATTTTTGGGGAGTGCGTTGCACAGGATTAGGACTTTTTGTTTTTCCACCTCCCGTGGAGTTCATTATTGCCGAGTCAGAGTGCTCAAATGAAGAAAGATTGACCAACTAGTCTAACTTTTTTTTTTCAATATATATAATTTCTTGTTAACATTTTTTTTGTTGAAAAAAATGTGTGGCCTATTTTTAATTGTGAATTTGGCCGTTCTGTAGCCAACAAAGACAATATTGAGCAGCCTGGCCACCATTTTTGGTGGAATGTGTCACATGTTTTTGGCATTTTTTGCTCCCGTGGAGTTCATCGCCTGGGATTTGGAATGTAATCAAAGGAGTTCATATTTGGGAGGATTTTCCGCTAAATTCCCACAAAGTTGTTAGGTTACAATTGTGTTGACATTATCAGTATGTTTCTGACCTTCTTTAAGACAAACTTAAACCTTGGATATTTTTTACTTTTTTGACATTAATTTTGTTCTAGCAATAATTAAGAAGTGTTTTGTATAATAAGTCATTTTATTAGAATTATTACACTGCAAAAAGTGAAATCTAAGTATGATGAAATATGTCAAATAAGGGTGATATTTGCGTATTTTCTGTCTGATAAGATAATTCTTCTCACTAAGCAGATTTTATGTTAGAGTGTTTTACTTGTTTTAAGTGTTTTGGTCCTAAATGATCTCAGTAAGATATTACAGCTTGTTGCTGAGATTTGATGAGCTATATTGAGTAAAACATGCTTGAAACTAGAATATCAACTGTTGCAAAGCTGTGTCATCAACACTCACAAGTAGAAAACTACTTTTTTTAAAGTATTAATTTCTTATTTCAAGCATGAAATAAAAAAAATCATGACTTTGACACAATTTTGTCTCATAATTAAAACAGATGACAGCCAAATGGACTTTGCTGTTTTATTTTCAATGAAACAATAGAAAATATGTACTCATATAGTAGTACAGTTGGCACAGTACAGTAAACTGACAGTTAATATTTAAACATTTAACATGTGACATTTCAAACAATTTTGAACAGAAATAGTTCATGCACATTCAGATAAATTCTTGAAAATTACAATTAAAAAAAAAATATATATATATTTATATATATATACATACATATATTCCTTGCTCACTAATTGACTGAAAGAGCACGCATTTGGCGCGATGATATCATGTTATCGATGGGAAAATGCATTTTTAGACAATATGATTTGCCTGAGCGTTGCCTTTTTGCCTTTCCATTAAGAACAATAAATTAGTTTTTAGTATACGTTTGCTGGTTTCAAGAAATGTAATGCCGAGCGCATATCATTATGTCAAGATAATGGCACTAGCATTTACTTCATTTAAGAATATTTTTCAACAAATTGAGAAAAAAGGTCTCATATTTGTTTTTTCTACCAAGAAAAGTGCACTTGTTATTAGTAAGAATATACTTTTTTTTAAGGTATTTTTGGGTTCATTGAGGTTAGCTAATTTGACTTGTTTTGGAAAGTCTTCACAAGCCAAATTTTCTTGTTCTATTGCAGGGGTCACCAATGCGGTGCCCGCGGGCACCAGGTAGCCCGTAAGGACCAGATGAGTAGCCCGCTGGCCTGTTCTAAAAATAGCTCAAATAGCAGCACTTACCAGTGAGCTGCCTCTATTTTTTAAATTGTATTTATTTACTAGCAAGCTGGTCTCGCTTTGCTCGACATTTTTAATTCTAAGAGAGACAAAACTCAAATAGAATTTGAAAATCCAAGAAAATATTTTAAAGACTTGGTCTTCACTTGTTTAAATAAATTCATTATTTTTTTACTTTGCTTCTTAGAACTTTCAGAAAGACAATTTTAGAGAAAAAATACAACCTTAAAAATGATTTTAGGATTTTTAAACACATATACCTTTTTACCTTTTAAATTCCTTCCTCTTCTTTCCTGACAATTTAAATCAATGTTCAAGTAAATTAATTGTTTTTATTGTAAAGAATAATAAATACATTTTAATTTAATTCTTAATTTAGGTTCTGTTTTTTCGACGAAGAATATTTGTGAAATATTTCTTCAAACTTATTATGATTAAAATTCAAAAAAAATATTCTGGCAAATCTAGAAAATCTGTAGAATCAAATTTTAATCTTATTTCAAAGTCTTTTGAATTTCTTTTTTTTTTTAAATTCTGGAAAATCTAGAAGAAATAATGATTTGTCTTTGTTAGAAATATAGCTTGGTCCAATTTGTTATATATTCTAACAAAGTGCAGATTGTATTTTAACCTATTTAAAACATGTCATCAAAATTCTAAAATTAATCTTAATCAGGAAAAATTACTAATGATGTTCCATAAATTATTTTTTTTATTTTTTCCAAAAGATTCGAATTAGCTCGTTTTTCTCTTCTTTTTTTCGGTTGAATTTTGAATTTTAAAGAGTCGAAATTGAAGATAAACTATGTTTCAAAATTTCATTGTCATTTTTTTTTGTGTTTTCTCCTCTTTTAAACCGTTCAATTAAGTGTAAATATCATTAATTATTAATAATAACATAGAGTTAAAGGTAAATTGAGCAAATTGGCTATTTCTGGCAATTTATTTAAGTGTGTATCAAACTGGTAGCCCTTCGCATTAATCACTACCCAAGAAGTAGCTCTTGCTTTCAAAAAGGTTGGTGACCCCTGTTCTATTGGCAGATAATTTTGCTTAGTTCAAGTAAAATACCCATCATTTTTGGTATTTTTTTTCCCCTTGTTTTTGAACACTGACTTTTTGCAGTGCACCTTAACTTTCCAGCAATGACTCTTGCACTTTAGGTATTTCCTATGCAAAACTCAACTGTTTTTGTGTGGCTTTTTCTTGCGAAACACTGCATTTTCGGCCCTATTTACGTGGAATGTGTTGCACAAGCTCCCCAACTGCACGGGCATCTGCCATGGAGGTAAGCTTTCATCAAAATGTCCCGTGTCCATGCCATCAAACACTTAACCGTCGCTTATTTTGCCCCCAAATTAAGGTGATTCAGTGGATTTTGCTGAGGTCGCAAAGTGTCAACAGGTGTCCCTCCAAAAAAAAAGGAAGAGAAGATGAAAAAAAATTGAAATCGTGTGAGTATATTTTCATTCGCTCATGTAAAATAGTCCAGTGTTTTTCAACCACTGTGCCGCGGCACACTAGTGTACCGGGAGATACAGTCCGGTGTGCCGTGGGAGATTAACTAATTTCACCTATTTGGGGTATAACATTTTTTGCAAACCAGTAATTAGTCTGCAAATGATGTGTTGTTGTTGTTAAGTGTCGGCAGAGTAGCCGTGTAATACTCTTCCATATCAGTAGGTGGCAGCGGGTAGCTAATCGTGATCACAATTTTTCAGACGACAGCGGGAGGCAGTGTGCAGGTAAAAAGGTGTCTAATGCTTAAACTGACAAATAAAAAAAAGGCATTGAAGCTTAGGGAAGGCTATGCAGAACGAAACTACAACTGAACAAGTGAAGAAAAACAGAATGCTGGACGACAGCAAAGACTTACAGCGTGTGGAGCAGACAGCGTCCACAAAGTACGTCTGAACACGACATGACAATCAACAATGTCCCCACAAAGAAGGATAAAAACAACTGAAATATTCTGGATTGCTAAAGCAAAGCAGGCGCGGGGAATATCGCTTAAAGGAAGACATGAAACTGCTCCAACAAAACAGGAAAAGCCACCAAAATAGGAGCGCAAGACAAGAACTGAAACACTACACATAAGAAAACAGCAAATAAGTCAGGGTGTGATGTGACAGGTGGTGACAGTACACCTACTTTGAGATAAGAGCTGTAGTGTCGCATGCTTAGTTATGCTTTAAAATCATATCCCACGACTTTTTATTGTCAATATTGACAATAAAAAAATTGTAGAAATGAAAAAAAAGAGACATATCTGCGGATTAGAGGATTCCCCCGCGTGTGTCGCTAACTGTGTAATGCTACATGACATTTCTATTATGCGCGGGGCCCTGATATCATCTCCTCAGCCCGCTCGGCTGCTTTATTTAAACACGTCTTCGCCGCTTTTCCCCGAGAGAAAGCCAGAGGAAATTACAATTAACACGATAAGAAACCCTCACCCGAATCAATTAGGCTGCGAGCAGTGTTGTCATAAGAGGCCGCTAATGTGTTGCCAGAGATTGCGTCTCGTAAAGTGATAAGGGGGCGGAGGGGGGGGGGGGGGGAGAAAAAAATGCATATATGCAAAACAAGCGGCGGAGGAAAATTAAAAGGGAGCGTTTTACATATTTTTCCATTAATCTTAATGGGACCCGTGTGGCAAATGTGGCTTTATTCTAATCCTCCCCTCTTCTCGTCCCTCCTGTGGATGGGATGCTGCAAGTAATGACTTGATGTTTTAATAGACTTCTAATGACAATATATACACGGCTAATTGCGGTTGAGCGGGAAGAAATATTGTCGTAAAACACGCTGATCAATCAAGATTAAATATTTAATTAGGAATAACGTCTCAATAAGATCATCTTGAAGCGGTTATTAGATTAATTTCTATTTATTTGTGAGGTCCTCCATATTAGCAGACATTTATTAATCCCCTGGGGCAGGGCCGGCCCGTGGCATAGGCCGTATAGGCAAATGCTAAGGGCGCCGTCCATCAGGGGGCGCCACGCCAGTGCCACAAATGTTGGAGAAAAAAAAAAAAAAAAAAGTTGGTACTATTATTTGTAAATACAAAAAATAATCCCACGTTAATTAAAATGCAAAGTAAAGCCTATTTAATAGAAATATTATTTGTTACAACATTACGCCCCCCCCGCACGGTGCGCCCCCTCCCTTCCCGTATCATGACTCTTTTTGGACGTCACATCAAAAAAATCAACACAAGATGTCAAAACGACCAAAACTGTCAGGTGCCCAGGGAAGAAAAAGAGAAAAGAAGAGGAGAAACGAGAAAAAGACAGAGGTAGCAGGGAGGTAATGTTAGCCTACATGAAATTATTTGTCTGTTACAGAATGTGATAGTAACCTGGCTTTTTAGCATTAAGCTAATGTTACATGATTCGGCAATTGCTAATCAATAAATAGCTAGTTCTGTTTTAACGTCGGGTTAATATTGTGGAGGGGGCTAAATTGTTATGGAAAATAATAATGTAACGTTAGGTAATTACAGTACTCCCACCTTACATTCCTCAGGGACATTTGTATTAGATCTTTTAAGCAGGTGTTTTTTGTTGACATTGTTATTGCCTCCTGGTTAGCTAATGTTTGCCCTGCAGGTAATAGTCACTTTTCCACCCCTTTATATATTAGGTATAGTTGTAAGCCTAGTTGTTAAAGTGCACATCATTAATGTTAATTAAGCAATATCACATGAGAGGGAATGCTGTTTTTTTAATTTGAGCACTGCTGTGATTCGGTTAAAGATAATCATAACATAACATTCTCATATAATATGTTAATTTGCTTTCTTTAAGTAAAAAAAAAGGTCAAAGACAAAGCTATTCGGTTTCTTGTGAGTGTATACACTTCACTGCCGATGTGGGGGGGGCGCCACCTAAAATCTTGCCTAGGGCGCCAGATTGGTTAGGGCCAGGCCTGGCCTGGGGGAGATTGGGGAAACTATATTCATCATTTTCAGTCAATCAAATAAAATGTATTCAATTTTAAAAACAAGTGTGTCTTAATCAATGTAAACATTTTTGAAAAGCTACTTATGTCAGTTCAATTATAAAATATTAACTGGTGTGATCTTATTATTTTACCGACAGAAGTACACTAGCGTTCAAAAGTTTGGGGTCACATGTAAATGTCCTTATTTTTGAAAGAAAAGCACTGTACTTTTCAATGAAGATAACTTTAAACTAGTCTTAACTTGAAAGAAATACACTCTATACATTGCTAATGTGCTAAATGACTATTCTAACTGCAAATGTCTGGTTTTGGTGCAATATCTACATAGGTGTATAGAGGCCCATTTCCAGCAACTATCACTCCAGTGTTCTAATTAGAGATGTCCGATAAATGCGTTAAAATGTAATATCGGAAATTATCGGTATCGGTTTTTTTTTATTAGTATCGTTTTTGTTTTGTTTTTTGTTGTTGTTTTTTTTGTTTTGTTTTTATTAAATCCACATAAGAAACACAAGATACACTTACAATTAGTGCACCACCATCACTCCAGTGTTCTAATTAGAGATGTCCGATAATATCGGTCTGCCGATAATATCGGTCTGCCGATATTATCGGCCGATAAATGCGTTAAAATGTAATATCAGAAATGATCGGTATCGTTTTTTTTGTTATCAGTATCTTTTTTTTTTTTTTTTTAAATTAAATCCACATAAAAAACACAAGATACACTTACAATTAGTGCACCACCATCACTCCAGTGTTCTAATTAGAGATGTCACACATTTTAACACATTTATCGGCCGATAATATCGGCAGACCGATATTATCGGCCGATAAATGCGTTAAAATGTAATATCGGAAATGATCGGCATCGGTTTTTTTGTTATCAGTATTGTTTTTTTTTTTGTTTTTTTTTTAATTAAATCCACATAAAAAACACAAGATACACTTACAATTAGTGCACCACCATCACTCCAGTGTTCTAATTAGAGATGTCCGATAATATCGGTCTGCCGATATTATCGGCCGATAAATGCGTTAAAATGTAATATCGGAAATTATCGGTATCGGTTTTTTGTTATCCGTATCGTTTTTTTTGTTTGTTGTTTTTTTTAAAATTAAATCCACATAAAAAACACAAGATACACTTACAATTAGTGCACCACCATCACTCCAGTGTTCTAATTAGAGATGTCCGATATTATCGGCCGATAAATGCGTTAAAATGTAATATCGGAAATTATCGGTATCGGTTTTTTGTTATCAGTATCGGGTTTTTTTTTTTTTTTAAATTAAATCCACATAAAAAACACAAGATACACTTACAATTAGTGCACCACCATCACTCCAGTGTTCTAATTAGAGATGTCCGATAATATCGTTCTGCCGATATTATCGGCCGATAAATGCGTTAAAATGTAATATCGGAAATTATCGGTATCCGTTTTTTGTTATCAGTATCGTTTTTTTGTTGTTGTTGTTTTTTTTCAATTAAATCCACATAAAAAACACAAGATACACTTACAATTAGTGCACCACCATCACTCCAGTGTCCTAATTAGAGATGTCCGATAATATCGGTCTGCCGAAATGCGTTAAAATGTAATATCGGAATTTATCGGTATCGTTTTTTTTGTTATCAGTATCGTTTTTTTTTTTTTTTTTTAATTAAATCCACATAAAAAACACAAGATACACTTACAATTAGTGCCCCATCATCACTCCAGTGTTCTAATTAGAAATGTCCGATAATATCGGTCTGCCGATATTATCGGCCGATAAATGCGTTAAAATGTAATATCGGAAATTATCGGTATCCGTTTTTTGTTATCAGTATCGTTGTTTTTTTTGTTGTTGTTTTTTTGGTTTTTTTTCAATTAAATCCACATAAAAAACACAAGATACACTTACAATTAGTGCACCACCATCAGTCCAGTGTTCTAATTAGAGATGTCCGATAATATCGGTCTGCCGATATTATTGGCCGATAAATGCGTTAAAATGTAATATCGGAAATTATCGGTATCGTTTTTTTTGTTATCAGTATCGTTTTTTTTTGTTTGTTTTTTTGTAAATTAAATCCACATAAAAAACACAAGATACACTTACAATTAGTGCACCACCATCACGGCAGTGTTCTAATTAGAGATGACTGATAATATCGGTCTGCCGATATTATCGGCCGATAAATGCGTTAAAATGTAATATCGGGAATTATCGGTATCGATTTTTGTTATCAGTATCGGGTTGTTTTTTTTTTGTTTTGTTTTTTTTAATTAAATCCACATAAAAAACACAAGATACGCTTACAATTAGTGCACCACCATCAGTCCAGTGTTCTAATTAGAGATGTCCGATAATATCGGTCTGCCGATATTATCGGCCGATAAATGCGTTAAAATGTAATATCGGAAATTATCGGTATCGTTTTTTTTGTTATCAGTATCGTGTTTTTGTTTTGTTTTTTTTGTTGTTTTTTAATTAAATCCACATAAAAAACACAAGATACACTTACAATTAGTGCACCACCATCACTCCAGTGTTCTAATTAGAGATGTCCGATAATATCGGTCTGCCGATATTATCGGCCGATAAATGCGTTAAAATGTAATATCGGAAATTATCGGTATTGGTTTTTTGTTATCAGTATCGTTTTTTTGTTTTTTTGTTTTTTTTGTAAATTAAATCCACATAAAAAACACAAGATACACTTACAATTAGTGCACCACAATCACTCCAGTGTTCTAATTAGAGATGTCCGATAATATCGGTCTGCCGATATTATCGTCCGATAAATGCGTTAAAATGTAATATCGGAAATTATCGGTATCGGTTTTTTGTTATCAGTATCGTTTTTTTTTTTTTGTTTGTTTTTTTTTTTTTATTAAATCCACATAAAAAACACAAGATACACTTACAATTAGTGCACCACCATCACTCCAGTGTTCTAATTAGAGATGTCCGATAATATCGGTCTGCCACAATCACTCCAGTGTTCTAATTAGAGATGTCCGATAATATCGGTCTGCCGATATTATCGTCCGATAAATGCGTTAAAATGTAATATCAGAAATGATCGGTATTGTTTTTTTTGTTATCAGTATCTTTTCTTTTTTTTTTTTTTATTAAATCCACATAAAAAACACAAGATACACTTACAATTAGTGCACCACCATCACTCCAGTGTTCTAATTAGAGATAAATGCGATAAATGCGTTAAATGCGTTAAAATGCGTTAAAATGTAATATCGGAAATTATCGGTATCGGGTTTTTTTTATCAGTATCGTTTTTTTTTGTTTTGTTTGTTTTTTTTAAATTAAATCCACATAAAAAACACAAGATACACTTACAATTAGTGCACCAAGCCAAAAAACCTCCCTCCCCCATTTACACTCATTCACACAAAAGGGTTGTTTCTTTCTGTTATTAATATTCTGCTTCCTACATTATATATCAATATATATCAATACAGTCTGCAAGGGATACAGTCCGTAAGCACACATGATTGTGCGTGCTGCTGCTCCACTAACAATACTAACCTTTAACACTTCATTTTACAAATTTTCATTCATTACTAGTTTCTATGTAACTGTTTTTATATTGTTTTACTTTCTTTTTTATTCAAGAAAATGTTTTTAATTTATTTATCTTATTTTATTTGATTCATTTTTTAAAAAAAGTACCTTATCTTCACCATACCTGGTTGTCCAAATTAGGCATAATAATGTGTTAATTCCACGACTGTATATATCGGTTGATATCGGTATCGGTAATTAAAGAGTTGGACAATATCGGGATATCGGATATCGGCAAAAAGCCATTATCGGACATCCCTCATTCTAATGGTACAATGTGTTTGCTCATTGGCTCAGAAGGCTAATTGATGATTAGAAAACCCTTGTGCAATCATGTTCACACATCTGAAAACACTTTAGCTCGTTACAGAAGCTACAAAACGGACCTTCCTTTGAGCAGATTGAGTTTCTGGAGCATCACATTTGTGGGGTCAATGAAACGCTCAAAATGGCCAGAAAAAGAGAACTTTCATCTGAAACTCGACAGTCTATTCTTGTTCTTAGAAATGAAGGCTCGAACACAAAATTGTTTGGGTGACCCCAAACTTTTGAACGGTAGTGTATTTTTCATTTTGATGAGAGCTCAAAGTATGCATGAACAATTGTCCCCCCAAAAAAGTGAATATTACAAAGAACTGCAAAAACTTCCTAAGCCTTTTATTTGGCTTTTTCAGCTTGAAATATAAAAAAAAATTTTTTAGCACTTTTGCAATTATTTCACATTTTTTGGTGCTTTAATCTGCACTACATTATGTGCAAATTGTATTATTTGGACCTTGACTAACCCTAATTTGGGAAGAAAAAGCACACACACACTTTCATAAGTATTAGTTTGATGTTAACGTTTCAAAGTTTGCAGCTGCACTCTATTTTTTAAATCATATATTATTCACTGTTGGCTTAAATTAAGCATTTCCAAGCATAACATGGCTACAGGAACTACAAATATCAATAGTATAGTTATATCGGCCACTAAATGAGACCAGACCAATCAGTATCATGGCCACTGATTGGCAGCATTACTATATTAGATTTAGGGAGTGTAAAGGTGACTATGTGGCTCTTATTTCCTTTTTAACAAGGTTTTCGTCATGTTTAAAAATATTTTGAAGGTCATAAACATGTGGTTTCATGTTCTAGCTATAAGAAATATCAACTTCTACTTCGCAAAATATAAATGTACCACGGTCGGTCGGGCCCGAAACTAATCAAGAGCAACAAATATGCACTAAAGCAGCGGTTCTCAAATCATCTCAGTAAAAACTTGTCTCTCCAAGTACCACATGATGAGAGACGTTAAGATACAGTCGCATAGTAGGCCTAAGTATTCATTAAAAACAAGGCCGGGATTAAGAAATTATTGTTTTTTGGGGGGTTTTTTTGTATTTACTAAGTATATTTAATATTTATGGCCCCTTTACTATTTTGAATATAGAAAAATAAAACACTCTACTTTAATCAAGTGATTATTTGGCGTACCACTAACACAGGGGTCACCAACGCGGTGCCTGCGGGCACCAGGTAGCCCGTAAGGACCAGATGAGTAGCCCGCTGGCCTGTTCTAAAAATAGCTCAAATAGCAGCACTTACCAGTGAGCTGCCTCTATATTTTAAATTGTATTTATTTACTAGCAAGCTGGTCTCGCTTTGCTCGACATTTTTAATTCTAAGAGAGACAAAACTCAAATAGAATTTGAAAATCCAAGAAAATATTTTAAAGACTTGGTCTTCGCTAACTGACAAAGAAACAGATAACAGATTTGGTGTCCAGTTCAAAGTGTGACATGATTTATTGACAAATTTGAGAGTTGACTTTTGTATTTTACATGAGTTATTATTTGTACCAACATGGTGCAAAGTCATTCATGATTTGTTCAAAAATGTTAGTGGCTAGCTAGTTAAAATGGGATATTGTTTTTTAAGTGTTGAAAGTAAAAACAAAACTAATAAAAATGTATCACTTTATGAATGGGGGACCTTTTGGATCCCAAATATATTTAGTAGGATTTTATTTAACATTTCACTGTGATTACTCAAAAATATGAAATAATTAAAATCAATGGTGTCCTGCATTATTGATCTTTTAAGGTTCTAATTACTAAATACTGCATATTTCAGTTTTACTATAAAAAACAAAGTTGTCTGACAGAAAAGGCATAAAACCTTTTTTTTTTTTTTTACTTTATATCAACCTGAAGTTGATATAGAGATTTACTGTAAGCGTTAAATAAAAATAAAAAAATAATTTGACTTATTTTTTAACATTTTAATGACAGAGACCCTTTATGGCCCTAAAGGTTGAAAAAAAAAAAATCCATATATTTTGTTATGGTTTGAAAATGAAAAATATCAAAATGGCCCCCGCATGCTTACATTTTTCCGTGTGTGACCCTCAGTGGAAAAAGTTTGGACACCCCTGCTCTAATAGGATGTTACCTAAAATAGTACCAAAAAAATGGATATAAGGACTACAAATCTCATTAGCATGCCCCCCTCAGTCCAGACAGAAGCACACAAAGCTGGTGGCGGTTTTTTTTTTTTTTTTTTTTTAGTGGGCTCCACCAGGCTGTGGTCAGCCTTTGATGTGTGCCCATTATAGTGGGATGCAAGGGGGTTACTAGAGGGGTAAGGGGGCCGCTCAGAGAAGGTTGTGGGGAAAAAAAAAATAGGTGAATTGAAAATGTAAATTATTATATCAATCAATCAATCAATGTTTATTTATATAGCCCTAAATCACATTATACATTTATTTTGAATGTATCTAGTGCAAACATCTACAGTGTCAGCTAAAGGCAGCTCAGAAATATCTCATTACTGTGGATTTTGTTTCACAATAATAATAATACTGGTAAGAAATAATGTAAATCCAGTTCATTTGTTCAAGACATTCAAAAATAGGAAAACAAAACACATTTTATAGAGAATAATTATAGTTTTACATGTGGAAATCAATGCAAAATTCATATAAATGATGAACAAAATATATAAATGAACATTTAACATCACTTTTACATTTATCACAGACTTGTTGGCAAAGATGGCGATGAGTGGAAAGGGACTAGTTTGTTACGGACAATGTATGAAAACAGATTTTTGTCAAAAAACTACACCGCAAAAAGCGAAATCTAAGTAAGATGAAATATGTCAAATAAGGGTGATATTTGCTTATTTTCTGTCTGATAAGATAATTCTTCTCACTAAGCAGATTTCATGTTAGAGTGTTTTACTTGTTTTAAGTGTTTTGCTCCTAAATGATGTCAGTAAGATATTACAGCTTGTTGCTGAGATTTGATGACCTATATTGAGTAAAACATGCTTGAAACTAGAATATCAACTAGGGATGTCCGATAATGGCTTTTTGCCGATATCCGATATTCCGATATTGTCCAACTCTTTAATTACCGATACCGATATCAACCGATATATGCAGTCGTGGAATTAACACATTATTATGCCTAATTTGGACAACCAGGTATGGTGAAGATAAGGTCCTTTTTAAAAATAATAATAAAATAAGATAACTAAATTAAAAACATTTTCTTGAATAAAAAAGAAAGTAAAACAATATAAAAACAGTTACATAGAAACTACTAATGAATGAAAATGAGTAAAATGAAGTGTTGAAGGTTAGTACTATTAGTGGAGCAGCAGCACTAAATCATGTGTGCTTACGGACTGTATCCCTTGCAGACTGTATTGATATATATTGATATATAATGTAGGAACCAGAATATTGATAACAGAAAGAAATGGGGGGAGGGAGGTTTTTTGGGTTGGTGCACTAATTGTAAGTGTATCTTGTGTTTTTTATGTTGATTTAATTAAAAAAAAAAAAAAAAGATACAGACAATAAAAAACCGATACCGATAATTTCCGATATTACATTTTAACGCATTTATCGGCCATCCCTAGCCTGCATGGCATCTTTGTGTCAATATTGCAACTTTTTTTTGTTAGATTTCACCTCATTCCACTTTTTTTTAAATGTTTTTTAAAATTTGTGCAATATTATCAATTTTGCAATTTTTGCAGAATGTGTGGCGGGCCGGTAAACAATTAGCTGCGGGCCGCAAATGGCCCCCGGGCCGCACTTTGGACACCCCTCTATTAGAGTGTTCTGACCCGGTCACTTCATTAGGTACTCTTGCAACACAATCCTAATATTAAACATAAGTATTGTCTTTATGATTACATAAACTGTTTTTTTTATTTTATAAATGAACTGACATTTATACTCATTAATTTGCACAGAGCTAATACTGTAGGTTTGTGTTTGTTTTGTTTTGCTGTTTTAGCATCTTTACTGCACATCAGGTATTAACGAGGCCCATGTCCGCTTGCTTGGTGCCAAATAAAACTGACGACACGCGTTTTTTAAGGCGGATTTATTTTTGACGGCGCCCTTGCGTTGGCTCTCGTTAGAAGCTGCAGGTGTGCCTAATGTTGTGTCCCGTTGTTCGTTTATTTATTTCATTCATAAAAAGCAAAGGAAGAAAAATCAAAAATAGGGATGTCCGATAATGGCTTCCGATATTGTCCAACTCTTAATTACCGATACCGATATCAACCGATACCGATATAATACAGTTGTGGAATTAACACATTATTATGCCTAATTTGGACAACCAGGTATGGTGAAGATAAGGTACTTTTTTTTAAAAATAATTAAATAAAATAAGATAAATAAATTAAAAATAGAGACGTCCGATATATGTGTTAAAATGTAATATCGGAAATTATCGGTATCGTTTTTTTTTATTATCGGTATTGTTTTTTTTTGGTTTTTTTTAATTTTTTTATAATTAAATCCACATAAAAAACACAAGATACACTTACAATTAGTGCACCAAGCCAAAAAACCTCCCTCCCCCATTCACACTCATTCACACAAAAGGGTTGTTTCTTTCTGTTATTAATATTCTGCTTCCTACATTATATATCAATATATATCAATACAGTCTGCAAGGGATACAGTCCGTAAGCACACATGATTGTGCGTGCTGCTGCTCCACTAATAGTACTAACCTTTAACACTTCATTTTACTCATTTTCATTAATTACTAGTTTCTATGTAAATGTTTTTATATTGTTTTACTTTCTTTTTTATTCAAGAAAATGTTTTTAATTTATTTATATTATTTTACTAATTTTTTAAAAAAGTACCTTATCTTCACCATACCTGGTTGTCCAAATTAGGCATAATAATGTGTTAATTCCACGACTGCATATATCGGTTGATATCGGTATCGGTTGATATCGATATCTGTAATTTAAGAGTTGGACAATATCGGATATCGGCAAAAAGCCATTATCGGACATCCCTAATTAAAAACATTTTCTTGAATAAAAAAGAAAGTAAAACAATATAAAAACAGTTACATAGAAACTACTAATGAATGAAAATGAGTAAAATGAAGTGTTGAAGGTTAGTACTATTAGTGGAGCAGCAGCACGCACAATCATGTGTGCTTACGGACTGTATCCCTTGCAGACTGTATTGATATATATTGATATATAATGTAGGAAGCAGAATATTAATAACAGAAAGAAACAACCCTTTTGTGTGAATGAGTGTAAATGGGGGAGGGAGGTTTTTTGGGTTGGTGCACTAATTGTAAGTGTATCTTGTGTTTTTTATGTGGATTTGATTTTTAAATTTTTTTTTTTAAAATAACAATACCGATAATAAAAAAAACCGATACCGATAAATTAAATTTTAAAGAATTTATCGGCCGATATTATCGGCAGGCTGATATTATCGGACATAAAAAATAAAACAACACAACATTGTACACATTGATACATGTTTGTTTTATTATAAGCTCACTGTGTACATTTTAAGGTGTATATTTAATATATGAATGTTTTATTTAACCTCAAGTTGCGTCCCTTTAGTTTTGATATGTTCCCTTGGATAAAATGGGTAAATTCCCACTATTACCTTAAGTTATTTAAATTACTCATTTATTCTTTCAGGTGGATTTTTTTTTATTCAGCACTTGAGCCTCAATTTCAACCCGCTTGAACGCCTTATAGTAGCGCTTTATAGAAGTTGATTACACCATGCAATTGACTTTTATGCTGTACGTGTCAATGCAAATTTGATATGAGATTGCATGAGCGAGTGCAGGTGTGCCTAACCCAGGGGTCACCAACCTTTTTGAAAGCAAGAGCTACTTCTTGGTTACTGATTCATGCGAAGGGCTACCAGTTTGATACACACTTCAATAAATTGCCAGAAATAGCCAATTTGCTCAATTTACCTTTAACTCTATGTTATTATTCATAATTAATGATATTTACACTTAATTGAACGGTTTAAAAGAGGAGAAAACACGAAAAAAATGACAATTACATTTTGAAACATAGTCTATCTTCAATTTCGACTCTTTAAAATTCAAAATTCAACCGAAAAAAAGAAGAGAAAAACTAGCTAATTCGAATCTTTTTGAAAAAATAAAAAAAATAATTTATGGAACATCATTAGTAATTTTTCCTGATTAAGATTGATTTTAGAATTTTGATGACATGTTTTAAATAGGTTAAAATCCAATCTGCACTTTGTTAGAATATATAACAAATTGGACCAAGCTATATTTCTAACAAAGACAAATCATTATTTATTCTAGATTTTCCAGAACAAAAATGTTTCAAAGAAGTTCAAAAGACTTTGAAATACAGATTTTCTAGATTTGCCAGAATAATTTTTTTTGAATTTTAATCATAATAAGTTTGAAGAAATATTTCACAAATATTCTTTGTCGAAAAAACAGAAGCTAAAATGAAGAATTAAATTAAAATGTATTTATTATTCTTTACAATAAAAAATAAATTTGCTTGAACATTGGTTTAAATTGTCAGGAAAGAAGAGGAAGGAATTTAAAAGGTAAAAAGGTATATGTGTTTAAAAATCCTAAAATAATTTTTAAGGTTGTATTTTTTCTCTAAAATTGTCTTTCTGAAAGTTATAAGAAGCAAAGTAAAAAAAATTAATGAATTTATTTGAACAAGTGAAGACCAAGTCTTTAAAATATTTTCTTGGATTTTCAAATTCTATTTGAGTTTTGTCTCTCTTAGAATTAAAAATGTCGGGCAAAGCGAGACCAGCTTGCTAGTAAATAAATTACATTTAAAAAAATAGAGGCAGCTCACTGGTAAGTGCTGCTATTTGAGCTATTTTTAGAACAGGCCAGCGGGCTACTCATCTGGTCCTTACGGGCTACCTGGTGCCCGCGGGCACCGCGTTGGTGACCCCTGGCCTAATGTGTCCTTAAAGGTGGACCATGTGTGACCTCTTATGAAGAGCCACTAGCTTTCATCCACTGTTAAATCCATTTCTAGGACCCGGCGCGGGCATACCTAATGGTGTGTCCTTCCAAACTTGCTCTTAATACGCATAATAGTGTGTTCAGTACTTAGGCTTAGACTTAGACAAACTTTATTGATCCACAAGGGAAATTGTTCCACACATTAGCTCAGTTACAAAGGATGGAAAGGGTAAGGATGGATAAGGATAATGCAGGTATTAAGTAAACTAAAAATGTACCGTAGTAACAATATAAAATATAACATACCGTATTTCCTTGAATAGCCGCAGGGGCGCTAATTAATTTAAAACCTCCTGTCACTCCGGCGTTTACCAGAAGCCTGCGGGATGGCCATGCATGCGCTAATTATTTTAAAACCTCTTCTCACTCCGGCGCTTACCTTATCATGAAAAGCACATTTAATAAAAAAAACGTTATTATTGTCTTACCTTTACTTATAAATGAGTCCATGCCAGCTCCTTATGAAGAAAAGCATCGATATAGAAGTCTTCCTTCAGTTTTAAAAGTCTCTGTCTCTATGGAGATCTTCCTTTTAAGTATTACCTCCTGCTTCGATTGAAAGTCCAGTTTAGAAAACTGTTTTGTTTTAGATATGTAATCCTCCATGGTAAAAACAATGGCTGCGCACTTTTGCTGCTGTTGTCTTCTTCTAGAGCACCGTCTTCTGCAGTACCAGCAGTCGCAAGAAGGATCACTAGCGCCCTCTACCACCAGGAGGCGGGAGTCATTTAATGACTCATATTTGACCCGGCGGAAGTGCCAAGCATGCGCTAATTATTTTGCGAAACGAGTTTGACCCGGCTGTAATTAGAGGCATGCGAATACTATATTCCCGGCGCCAATTCAAGGAAATACGATATATGTAATATTTACATATTATATAGGGGTGTAACGGTACGTGTATTTGTATTGAACTGTTTCGGTACGGGGGTTCCGGTTCGGTTCGGAGGTGTACCGAACGAGTTTCCACACGGACATATTAAGTAGCGTAACGCACGTTGTGTAAACAATGCACACCGAGGCACAACACACGGCATGCTAGCAGCTAACGGGCTAGGATAGACTGACCATACGTCCTCTTTTCACCGGACATGTCCTTTTTTTGCGGAGCTGTCAGGGCGGAGTTTCTTAAATGCCTCAAATGTCCGGCATTTTGAGTTAGGGTGGCGTGTATTTTCAATGTACGTTCAGGGTTAAGAAGGGGTTGAAAACAAAAGAAACAGCAGCATTGGTGAGGGAGGGGCAGAGACAGAGAGAGAGAGAGAGAGAGTTATGATAAACGCGCATGCGTCGCCAGGCTCTGCTTTTTATCCATAGATTTAATGTTTTATTATCTATAGCAGGGGTGTCAAAAGTGTGCCCCCGGAGGCCATTTGCGGCCCACAGCTAATGTTTTAAAGGCCCACGGCACATTCTAAAAATACTATTCAAATAAACAAAAACATAACAAAAGTGAAATAAAAAAGCTTAAAGGTTAAATGTCATTTATAAAAAGTTGCAATGTTGACTAATAAAACAAAGCTGTTTTTTTTTCTTCTTTCAAACTGTCATTGCTCAAAACATAATATTGAATCAAAATCAATGTTATTATGAATTATTGACCTATCCAAGGTTCCCATTACTTCACATCAAATATTACACTAAGAAAAATATTTTTGGTGGAAGATTTTGCAAATTTGGTAAATAAATAACCCAAAAATGCATATTTTGTTGTTTTCTTACTGTACTGAAAATTGACCAAACCGTGACCTCTAAACCGAGGTACCGGAATTTTGGTGTACCGTTACACCCCTAATATTATATATACGGTATATAATATATACTGATATATTATAAAAAACAAACAAAAAACAACAACGATACAGACAATAAAAAAACCGATACCGATAATTTCCGATATTACATTTTAACGCATTTATCGGCCGATAATATCGGCAGGCCGATATTATCGGACATCCCTAATAACAATATAATATAATATATACTGATATATTATATTGTTATTATATAATATAATATATACTGATATATTATATTGTTATTAGGGATGTCCGATAATATCGGCCTGCCGATAATATCGGCCTGCCGATATTATCGGCCGATAAATGCGTTAAAATGTAATATCGGAAATTATCGGTATCGGTTTTTTTATTATCTGTATCGTATTTTTTTATTTATTTATTTATTTATTTTTTTTATTAAATCAACATAAAAAACACAAGATACACTTACAATTAGTGCACCAGCCCAAAAAACCTCCCTCCCCCCATTTCTTTCTGTTATCAATATTCTGCTTCCTACATTATATATCAATATATATCAATACAGTCTGCAAGGGATACAGTCCGTAAGCACACATGATTGTGCGTGCTGCTGCTCCACTAATAGTACTAACCTTTAACACTTCATTTTACTCATTTTCATTAATTACTAGTTTCTATGTAACTGTTTTAATATTGTTTTACTTTCTTTTTTATTCAAGAAAATGTTTTTAATTTAGTTATCTTATTTTATTTATTTATTTTTTAAAAAGTACCTTATCTTCACCATACCTGGTTGTCCAAATTAGGCATAATAATGTGTTAATTCCACGACTGCATATATCGGTTGATATCGGTATCGGTTGATATCGGTATCGGTAATTAAAGAGTTGGACAATATCGGAATATCGGATATCGGCAAAAAGCCATTATCGGACATCCCTAGTTGATATTCTAGTTTCCCTAATTGTTATGTTACATTTTTATATAATACATACAATATATAACAATGAGCATGTAGAATATTACAGTATATGTAACAGCTGCAGCATAAAATAGACATTCTTAACAAAGAGAGGTAGCTAACATGTCAGGTAATAGACAAATATCATCTATTGCTGTATGGCGAGTGATTAAACAGCGGAATGAAAAAGGAAAAAAATAGACAATAGAGTTTTTAGATGGATTTTTATTTAATTTAACATACTCGCTCTTGTATGTTATTCTTAAACCAGTTCAGGTGTACCTAATGAGGTGGCCACTTAAATAGAATCCTCACACAATACGCCAGAAAGAAAGAAAAATACTGTGTGTTTTGTTCCGCCTCGTTTTGTTGCATTCCCTTGCCTCTCCGATCCACTTAATGCCACTTCTTCTGCGATTAGCTGTATCACATGAGGACCGTCGAGCGTCTTGTCGCCGGTCACGCCCGGGACTCGAACACGACACCCTGTTAATCCAATTAACAAGCCGATAACCCCGCACTTCACCTATTCTTCTCCCCTTTCTTCCCCCGAGTCGCTGACAAGGACTCTTTTGCTCGGGCGTGAAAGGAAGGAGTCAAGAGGCTTCTTTCTTAATCCCGGCCTACCAACGCCCCTCATTGGTCCTTGAGCTTTTGTATGGACGGATGGATGTTTGGATGGACCCCCCCACACCCCCACACCCCCACCCCCCACATCCCACCCCTTCCCTTTTTTTCCAAAGGGGTGCTCATCACAGTGCGTTAATTTGGCAAAATAGGAGAGGGTTCATTCAAAGATGGTGGCAGAATATTTATTCTGACCACTTTGTGTCTACTTCGTGTGGACGCAAATATTTACACAATTAATTTGCAATATCAAAAATATAACTCTTAAATAATAATAAATAATTTTTTGTCATTAATATTTAAGAAAAACAATCGGTTTATTTAGCCTGTTATGGAACCCAACATTGTATTGAAGGTAGGGATGTCCGATAATGGCTTTTTGTTGATATTCCGATATTGTCCAACTCTTAATTACCGATACCGATATATATAGTCGTGTAATTAACACATTATTATGCCTAATTTGGACAACCAGGTATGGTGAAGATAAGGTCCTTTTTAAAAATATTAATAAAATAAGATAAATAAATTAAAAACATTTTCTTGAATAAAAAAGAAAGTAAAACAATATAAAAACAGTTACATAGAAACTAGTAATTAATGAAAATGAGTAAAATGAAGTGTTAAAGGTTAGTACTATTAGTGGAGCAGCAGCACGCACAATCATGTGTGCTTACGGACTGTATCCCTTGCAGACTGTATTGATATATATTGATATATAATGTAGGAAGCAGAATATTAATAACAGAAAGAAACAACCCTTTTGTGTGAATGAGTGTAAATGGGGGAGGGAGGTTTTTTGGCTTGGTGCACTAATTGTAAGTGTATCTTGTGTAGTTTATGTCGATTTAATTTAAAAAAAACGATACCGATAATAAAAAAAACTAGGGATGTCCGATAATATCGGCCTGCCGATATTATCGGCGGATGAATGCGTTAAAATGTAATATCGAAAATTATTGGTATCGTTTTTTTTTATTATTGGTATCGTTTTTTGTTTTTGTTTTTTTTAATTAAATCAACATAAAAAACACAAGATACACTTACAATTAATGCACCAACCCAAAAAACCTCCCTCCTCATTCACACAAAAGGGTTGTTTCTTTCTGTTATTAATATTCTGCTTCCTACATTATATATCAATATATATCAATACAGTCTGCAAGGGATACAGTCCGTAAGCACACATGATTGTGCGTGCTGCTGCTCCACTAATAGTACTAACCTTTAACACTTCATTTTACTCATTTTCATTCATTACTAGTTTCTATGTAACTGTTTTTATATTGTTTTACTTTCTTTTTTATTCAAGAAAATGTTTTTAATTTATTTATCTTATTTTATTTGATTCATTTTTTTTTAAAAAGTACCTTATCTTCACCATACCTGGTTGTCCAAATTAGGCATAATAATGTGTTAATTCCATGACTAGAGATGTCCGATAATATCGGCCTACCGATATTATCGGCCTACCGATATTATCGGCCGATATATGCGTTAAAATGTAATATCGGAAATTATCGGTATCGTTTTTTTTATGATCGGTATCGTTTTTTTTTTTTTTTTTTTTTTATTTATTTTTTTTTAAATCAACATAAAAAACACAAGATACACTTACAATTAGTGCACCAACCCAAAAAACCTCCCTCCCCCATTTACACTCATTCACACAAAAGGGTTGTTTCTTTCTGTTATTAATATTCTGCTTCCTACATTATATATCAATATATATCAATACAGTCTGCAAGGGATACAGTCCGTAAGCACACATGATTGTGCGTGCTGCTGCTCCACTAATAGTACTAACCTTTAACACTTCATTTTACTCATTTTCATTAACCTGCGATGAGGTAGCGACTTGTCCAGGGTGTACCCCGCCTTCCGCCCGATTGTAGCTGAGATAGGCTCCAGCACCCCCCGCGACCCCATAAGGGATAAGCGGTAGAAAATGGATGGATGGATGGATGGATTTTCATTAACTACTAGTTTCTATGTAACTGTTTTTATATTGTTGTACTTTCTTTTTTATTCAAGAAAATGTTTTTAATTTATTTATCTTATTTTATTTTATAATTTTTTTTTAAAGTACCTTATCTTCACCATACATGGTTGTCCAAATTAGGCATAATAATGTGTTAATTCCACGACTGCATATATCGGTTGATATCGGTATCGGTTGATATCGGTATCGTTAATTAAAGAGTTGGACAATATCGGCATATCGGATATCGGCAAAAAGCCATTATCGGACATCCCTAGTTCTGGGTATTTGTTCTGTTGTGTTTATGTTGTGTTACGGTGCGGATGTTCTCCCGAAATGTGTTAGTCAGTCTTGTTTGGTGTGGGTTCACAGTGTGGCGCATATTTGTAACAGTGTTAAACTTGTTTATACGGTCACCCTCAGTGTGACTCAAAGTGAATAATGCAATTTTTTTTGGTCCCCTTTATTTAGAAAAGTATCGAAAAGTACTGAAAAGTATCGAAATAATATTGGTATCAGGACAACACTAGTCACTAAAATATCATGCAAAAGCGCAGATTCCAACCATTGAAATACTTTGTATAGTTCAAGACTTAAAGGCCTACTGAAATGATTTTTTTTTATTTAAACGGGAATAGCAGATCCATTCTATGTGTCATATTTGATCATTTCGCGATATTGCCATATTTTTGCTGAAAGGATTTAGTAGAGAAAATCGACGATAAAGTTCGCAACTTTTGCTCGCTGATAAAAAAAAAGCCTTGCCTGTAGCGGAAGTAGCGTGACGTCACAGGAGCTAGTATTCCTCACAATTCCCCGTTGTTTACAATGGAGCGAGAGAGATTCGGACCGAGAAAGTGATGATTACCCCATTAATTTGAGCGAGGATGAAAGATTCGTAGATGAGGAACGTTACAGTGAAGGACTTGAGAGGCAGTGATGGACGTATCTTTTTTCGCTCTGACCGTAACTTAGGTACAAGCTGGCTCATTGGATTCCACACTCTCTCCTTTTTCTATTGTGGATCACGGATTTGTATTTTAAACCACCTGGGATACTATATCCTCTTGAAAATGAGAGTCGAGAAGGCGAAATGGACATTTAAAGTGACTTTTATCTCCAAGACAATACATCGGTGACACACTTAGCTACTGAGCTAACGTGATAGCATCGTTCTCAAATGCAGATAGAAACAAAATAAATAAACCCCTGACTGGAAGGATAGACAGAAGACCAACAATACTATTAAACCATGAACATGTAACTACACGGTTAAAAATTCTCAGCCTGGTAAGGCTTAACAATGCTGTTGCTAACGACGCTAAGGCTAATTTAGCAACTTAGCAACCGGACCTCACAGAACTATGATAAAACATTAGCGCTCCACCTACGCCAGCCAGCCCTCATCTTCCCATCAACAGCCGTGCTCACCTGCGTTCCAGCGATCGACAGCGCGACGAAGGACTTCATCCGTGGGTTTGGCGGCAAGCATCGGCTAGGCGTAGTAAGTAGTCCTTGTTGTGTTGCTGTAAGTATTGTACTTAGCCGCTAATACACCGATCGATCCCACCTACAACGTTCTTCTTTGCAGTCTCCATTGTTTATTAAACAAATTGCAAAAGATTCACCAACACAGATGTCCACAATACTGTGGAATTTTGTCGAAGAAAACAAGAGGTTTTTATATCGGGTCAGATGGGGTCCAACCACTTCCGTGGATTTTGTGACGCCACGCGCATAAATCATATCCAAAGGAGTTTTTCAACCGGAAGTGTGGCGGGAAATTTAAAATGTCACTTTATAAGTTAACCCGGCCGTATTGGCATGTGTTGCAATGTTAAGATTTCATCATTGATATATAAACTATCAGACTGCGTGGTCGCTAGTAGTGGCTTTCAGTAGGCCTTTACGGTCATTAGAAAAGATGAGTGCACATCATAATGGCAGCTACACTTTACATCTTAAAGATCTAAAAAAGTTATTTGGGAATGTCCGGCGGGCCAGATTGAAAAGCTTAACGGGCCGCATGTGGCCCCCGGGCCTTCATTTGCCCAGGTCTGGTTTAACTGATCTTTGTTTGGTGCCATCCCAGTCGATAACGCCGTGATACAAAGGACAAAAGTCCGTCTGTTTGGTTCTGATCCAAATGAGGCACGGTTCGGCCTTGAGTGCCATCCTGCTTGTCACTAAGATGGATCAGACTTGATGTTTTTCCGCGAGGACTGCCGTCATTTCCCAAAGAATACGTCTTCCCAAGGCCGAAAGGTGGCCGTCCCCCGCCAGAGCGGCCCTAATGACACAATTAGTCTTGTGATTGGGACGCTACCCAAGTGTCCTGTGGGACGCATTACAGATGTCATAGAAGACACACCTACTTTTATTTTTGGGGGGCTTTTTATGCTGTACCACCTATGAAAAGGAGCATATTTCCTGGCCCCCATAGGTCATCTTGGTATTCAATCATTCCTGTCCTATAAGCCTCGTTCCAAACCAAAGCCACATCTCTTTGAAGCCACGGGTCAAATGGAGACCCTGGTATCTCAATCTCATTGCCTATCCAGCCATATGTCCTTTCTGGCTTATCCCTTACTAGGCTGCAAACATCAAGACAGCACATTTTCTTCTGCCTCGTATCTGTCATTGCCCAAAGCGACCGTTGCGGGCCTCCTGTGATGTTTCCGGATCCGTGCGGACACTTCCAGCCAGTCCGAGGGAGGTCCCGCGCTCTGCATGCTTGAGGGCTCCCGCCATGCTTCCACGCCGGAAGGTGCATCGGGTTTGGGGGGTTTTATCGCAATGGATTTACAGCTCCGAGGGTGAGGCTGAAGGCGATTGGTGACCAGTGCTGCCAGACTCGGTCCATGGTGGACATCCAGTGGCTCAAAGTGAAATGTTAATAAATAGAGCCGCTTTATCTGGGCTGCTCTTCTGAAATGATCACGGACATGAAGGTCCGTCTCCATCCTCTCTATGGCCATTAAATGCTGACCTTTTCCTGCATGACCATGGATGGAACTTCTGAGGATGCCTCCAATGTCATTAAGTCGCTATGGGAGCAGCACTGTTGGGAAAAACTGTTTAGTAGGACTTTGTACACAAAGTGATGCTCCGTCATTGGTAGAAAGTCTACTTTTTGTCAGGAAGTGTTCTAACTTTGACCCCCCTCAACACCTTCAATTACACAAAATATACGGCTTAGGGAGCTATTTTTGCGACTATACTGGATAGATATCACCTAAAAGCTTTTGAAATAATGGCAAAACACAGTAGAACAGGGGTCACCAACGCGGTGCCCGCGGGCACCAGGTAGCCCGTAAGGACCAGATGAGTAGCCCGCTGGCCTGTTCTAAAAATAGCTCAAATAGCAGCACTTACCAGTGAGCTGCCTCTATTTTTTAAATTTTATTTATTTACTAGCAAGCTGGTCTCGCTTTGCCCGACATTTTTAATTCTAAGAGAGACAAAACTCAAATAGAATTTGAAAATCCAAGAAAATATTTTAAAGACTTGGTCTTCACTTGTTTAAATAAATTCATACATTTTTTTACTTTGCTTCTTATAACTTTCAGAAAGACAATTTTAGAGAAAACATACAACCTTAAAAATGATTTTAGGATTTTTAAACATATATACCTTTTTACCTTTTAAATTCCTTCCTCTTCTTTCCTGACAATTTAAATCAATGTTCAAGTAAAAAAAAATTTTTATTGTTAAGAATAATAAATACATTTTAATTTAATTTTTCATTTTAGCTTCTGTTTTTTCGACGAAGAATATTTGTGAAATATTTCTTCAAACTTATTATGATTAAAATTCAAAAAAATTATTCTCGAAAATCTGTACAATCAAATTTAAATCTTATTTCAAAGTCTTTTGAATTTCTTTTAAAATTTTTGTTCTGGAAAATCTAGAAGAAATAATGATTTGTCTTTGTTAGAAATATAGCTTGGTCCAATTTGTTATATATTCTAACAAAGTGTAGATTGGATTTTAACCTATTTAAAACATGTCATCAAAATTCTAAAATTAATCTTAATCAGGAAAAATTACTAATGATGTTCCATAAATTATTTTTTTTATTTTTTGAAAAAGATTCGAATTAGCTCGTTTTTCTCTTCTTTTTTTCGGTTGAATTTTGAATTTTAAAGAGTCGAAATTGAAGATAAACTATGTTTCAAAATTTAATTGTCATTTTTTTCGTGTTTTCTCCTCTTTTAAACCGTTCAATTAAGTGTAAATATCATTAATTATTAATAATAACATAGAGTTAAAGGTAAATTGAGCAAATTGGCTATTTCTGGCAATTTATTTAAGTGTGTATCAAACTGGTAGCCCTTCGCATTAATCAGTACCCAAGAAGTAGCTCTTGGTTTCAAAAAGGTTGGTGACCCCTGCAGTAGAACGTGTGAATTAACAAATGTAAGTCACGACAATTTCAGAGATTGTCTTACCAAAAACAGGTAAAATAACACAAATCCCCTGAAGAGCAGAGAAACCTGCGGAACAGTCTTGTAGGGATGACATAGCCTCTGTGTTTTTTCCTAACCTAATGATTAAATATATATGTATATATATATATTTAATCGTTATGTTTTTTTGTTTTTTCCTGACATATATATATATATACATATATATTTAATGGTTAGGTCAGGAAAAAACACAGAGGCTATTTCATCCCTACAAGCCTGTTCCGCAGGTTTCCCTGCTCTTCAGGGGATTTGTGTTATTTTGTCCCTGAAGAGCAGGGAGACCTGCAAAACAGGCCTGTAGGGAGCAAATAGCCTCTGTGGTTTTTTTTATTTATATATAGCAAAATATACGACTCTACTGGATATATATCACCTAAAAGCTTTTGAAATAACGTGTGAATTAACAAATGTAAGTCACGACAATTTCAGAGATTGTCTTACCTAGACAGGTGAAGAAAAAATGTGAACCCTAAACACTTTGAAATGAGTATAAAATATGATTAAATATATATAGTTGAGGTTTCTGTGGTTTATCCGTTATACAGTGCTCAATACCGGGTTAGAGCGGAATATACGTTAGGTCAGGGGGAAAAAACACAGAGGCTATTTCATCCCTACAAGCCTGTTTCATCCCCACAAGCCTGTTTCGCAGGTTTCCCCGCTCTTCGTGGACAAAATAACACAAATCCCCTGAAGAGCAGAGAAACCTGTGAAACAGGCGTGTGGGGATGAAATAGCTTATTTTGTCCCTGAAGAGCAGGGAAACCTGAGAAACAGGCTTGTGGGGATGAAACAGGCTTGTATGGATGAAATAGCCTCTGTGTTTTTTCCTGACCTAATGATTAAATATGTATTTTTTTTTTGGGGGGGGGGGGGGGTATTTGCTTTAAAATGAATACATTTACACTAAGAATGAAAAATGTGCCGATCCATTCTGAAATGATGGCAATGGAGCCTTCATAGCCCAACTTGTCGGCCATATTTGTAGCGTAAGAGACACACGATTTTGTCACTATGGCTTACTTTACAAAAAAAATAAATAACTGAAGATTTGATCTCTGAATTAATGGCAAAATTTAGCATTTTTAAGTGAGGTTTGTAGGCCATATTTGCAGATGGGTTGCATTATGGCTCCACCATGTTAGGAGTATTACATTGCTGCTGTTGACTATCATTCTTTTCTGTTATTATTGTTGAACAGTCAACACTTTGCAGGGATGGAAAATAAATAAATAAATATATATATATATATATATATATATATATATATATATATATATATATATATATATATATATATATATATATATATATATATGTGTGTGTGGGGAAAAATCACAAGACTATTTTATCTCTACAGGCCTGTTTCATGAGGGTTTCCTCAATCATCAGGAGATTTAATATATATATATATATATATATATATATATATATATATATATATATATATATATATATATATATATATATATATATATATATATATATATATATATATATATATATATATATATATATATATATTCCTGGCTCTGAATTTGCTCATATATATATATATATATATATATATATATATATATATATATATATATATATATATATATATATATATATATATATATATATATATATATATATATATATATATATATATATATATATATATATATATATATGAGCAAATTCATATATATATATATATATATATATATATATATATATATATATATATATATATATATATATATATATATATATATATATATATATATGAGCAAATTCAGAGCCAGGAATATCTCTTAAGCAACTAAAACAATAATATATATTAAATAATAAGACATTAACATTAAAAAAATGAAGGCAAATTGAGCCACAATAACTTAACAGCACCATAGACTCAGTAGGCAGATATTACTGTGCGTTCTTAGGTCTCAACATATTTGGAGGGTATCATTCTTGCTGTCAACTTCCACAAAAAGCTCAATTTTTTTTGTTCTTATTAATGAACCTTAAGCACTTTTTTCCCACGGCAGAGTAGATAATGCACGGAAATGGTGCATTATTGTGGAGTGTGGCCATTTTTGTGAATTATGCTGCTGTGAGTTTGCTTAAAGGCCTACTGAAATGGAATGTTTTTATTTAAAGGGGGATAGCAGATCCATTCTATGTGTCATACTTGATCATTTCGCGATATTGCCATACTTTTGCTGAAAGGATTTAGTAGAGAACAACGACGATAAAGGTCGCAACTTTTGGTCGCTGATGAAAAAAAGCCTTGCCTGTACCGGAAGTAGCGTGACGTCACAGGTTGAAGGGCTGCTCACATTTCCCCGTTGTTTACACCAGCAGCAAGAGAGATTCGGACCGAGAAAGCGACGATTGCCCCATTAATTTGAGCGAGGATGAAACCTTCGTGGATGAGGACAGTGAGAGTGAAGGACTAGAGTGCAGTGCAGGACGTATCTTTTTTCGCTCTGACCGTAACTTAGGTACAAGCTGGCTCATTGGATTCCACACATTCTCCTTTTTCTATTGTGGATCACAGATTTGTATTTTAAACCACCTGGGATACTATATCCTCTTGAAAATGAGAGTCGAGAACGCGAAATGGACATTCACAGTGACTTTTATCTCCACGACAATACATCGGCGAAGCTCTTTAGCTACTGAGCTAACGTGATAGCATCGGGCTCAAATGCAGATAGAAACAAAATAAATAAGCCCCTGACTGGAAGGATAGACAGAAGATCAACAATACTATTAAACCATGGACATGTAACTACACGGTTAATAATTCCCAGCCTGGCGAAGCTTAACAATGCTGTTGCTAACGACGCCATTGAAGCTAACTTAGCAACGGGACCTCACAGAGCTATGATAAAAAACATTAGCGCTTCACCTACGCCAGCCCTCATCTGCTCATCAACACCCGTGCTCACCTGCGTTCCAGCGATCGACGGAAGGACGAAGGACTTCACCCGATCATCTGTGCGGTCGGCGGCTAGCGTCGGATAGCACGTCTGCTATCCAAGTCAAAGTCCTCCTGGTTGTGTTGCTGTAGTCCGCCGCTAATACACCGATCCCACCTACAGCTTTCTTCTTTGCAGTCTTCATTGTTCATTAAACAAATTGCAAAAGATTCACCAACACAGATGTCCAGAATACTGTGGAATTATGAAATGAAAACAGAGCTTTTTTGTATTGGATTCAATGGGGTACCAATACTTCCGTTTCAACTATTGACGTCACGCGCATACGTCATCATACATAGACGTTTTTAACCGGAAGTTTAGCGGCAAATTTAAAATGTCACTTTATAAGTTAACCCGGCCGTATTGGCATGTGTTGCAATGTTAAGATTTCATCATTGATATATAAACTATCAGACTGCGTGGTCGCTAGTAGTGGCTTTCAGTAGGCCTAACCTAACCTTCTTTACTAACATTATGACATTTGTCATAATATTTTGACCACTTTTTTGAATTTTCACAAATATATTTTTGTGGCGGAAGAACATTTCCTGAGATTGACAGATTTCCAAAAAAAAAAAAAAAACCCTTAAAGAATTAATTTTATGAAAGTATGTCCTGAACTTGTATTTATTAGTTCAAACCATAGCTGTGACGTCACAGGTTCAAGATGGCGGCGCCCTGAGATTAGCAGCCTCTCGGCTGCTCTATTTGTTAGTAAAACTACCCTTTTAACCACTCTTTAAACTGAAAAAACGGGATGGAGAAGAACATTAGAGAAATAAACAAAACGCTGGAGAGTTTGGCGAGAGAAGTCCGCGAAATATCGACCAAACAAAACCAACTCGTGGACCTCTTAACCGAGGTGCAGGGGCTCAGGAAAAAGATTGAAGAGAGCTCCCTAACGATAAAAACACTACAAACAAAGGTGGACAGTCTGGAGAAGCTCGAAAAGATAGTCCATGAACAGGAGAAAAGAGTCCAGGACCTGGAGCTTTTTACAAGGAAGGAAGATGTGATAATCAGCGGAATTGATGTGAAACCGAGGTCTTATGCTGCAGCTGCCGCGGCGGGGAACAATGGGGAACCCAGCGAGGAAGAACAGCTATCGCTGGAATCCCAGGTTGCTAACTTCCTGAACAGCATGAACATTAATTTCGACAAGAACAACATCTCAGCTAGTCACCTTCTTCCGAGAAAGGACCGAACGCTCAAACCCGCCATCATCATGAGGTTCGTGAATCGCAAACATAAAACGAACCTGCTAAGGCAGGGAAAGTTGCTCAAAGGAACCAACGTGTACATCAATGAACATCTCACATCAAAGAACGCCGAAATAGCCAAAGAGGCACGCATACTGCGAAAGGACGACAAGATCAAAGCTACGTGGACCAGAGATTGTAAGGTGCTCATTAAGTTGAATGGTGAAGCAGAGAAGGTGATCATGATACGCGAGTTAAAAGACCTCGACCCTTATAAATGACTATGTCTCCGTCTGTCTGGTTTGCCTGGGCTCAGTGGTGTGACTGTGAGCAGAAGAGGGGATTAGCACTGCTACTTTCAATCTCTCCCTTTTTACCATCTCCCAATATTTTGGTGTTTCTAGCATGGATCCTCTCTGAACAAGACGGTAGGCTAACTTTATTTTTTACAAAGCCCCATGGACACGAGCTGCACGAATGCTTTCACACTGGTTCCTCTGTGTCAATAACTTTTTTGAACGTTTTTTTAGTAGGCCTATGCGTTTTTTGCCAAGCTGAGTCACAGATTTTTGTGAACTGTTTTTGGGACACATTTCTCTCCACACCTCACTGGTGCGTGATCTGTCGGCCGTTTAACATACTGAGTCATGCAGGTCCGATGCTCTTTTCTGGACTGGAACATATTTTGTACTGGACGCTGGAACTGTTTTGGACTTGTTATTTTTACTCATTTATGCTGCTATTTTTGCGTTTGTGTGTCTGGAGTGAGTGTGTATATACCGGTATGAATGTGGCTGTGCTGTGTGAGTATGCGTGTGTAATGTGCACCGTGGAGTTATGCTCCTCGTATGGAAATATGAACACTAACGTCAATCTACACAGGAGATGTCATTCGGTGGTCGTGAGGGTGTGGAAGAATCCGATAGGGTATACCGTGGACGGTGCGGGATTGGGGACTTATGGGCATGGACATGGACACTGGATCCAAGTAATCAGGCTAAGGGGGGACTGCAGCCTGGGAAGGTATGAGTGGCACAACTACAGTACATCCATGTTAACCACCATGATGCCATCCTACAACCACAAATACTATGCCTATACTATATCAATCATTATATTTATATACTATACTATGACGTCATGCTATTTCTATATGACAACTATGATCATGTTTAGCTTTGGGAATATAACATCAGCATATTTATTATGTCATGAGTTTAGCATTGGGAATATAACATCAGCATATTTATTATGTCATGAGTATATTTATTATATTATGAGCATATCAATTATTCTATTACTGTGCACTGGCAATATAACATCAACCCATAATGGCTGAGACAACTGAAAATCATCCGTCAGGATCTGAATATATAGATTACAAATTGCATGACTTTGAATGTCAAGTTGACCCAGATAAACATCTGTTCAACTCAATTAATTCCTTGTGTGATTACTATACAGAGGAACAGCTTAATGATAGTGTTAGTCTAGACAATAACTTTTCTCTAATACACTTCAACTGTAGAAGCGCATATGCAAATTTTAATAAAATCAAAGAGTATCTGAGTAACTTGAAAAGTAAATTCAAAATAATAGCTCTGACAGAAACATGGATAGATGAGGAGAGAGGTATCGACTTCTCCATCGATAATTATGAGCTGCATCACAGTAATAGAATAAATAAAAGGGGAGGGGGCGTGGCCCTGCTTGTCCACCGTGACTTGAAATGCAAAGCAGTAGAACGTATGACGATGGTTATTGATGATTTGCTTGAATGTATAACTGTGGAGATTGAGATGGAAAGGAAGAGAAATGTCATCGTTACGTGTGTATATAGGGCACCGAGGTCCAGAGTAGATTAATTTAATGATAAACTTGAAGAAATACTGTGCCATCTAAATGAAAAGAAAACATATGTCATGTGTGGGGATCTAAATATTGATTTGCTGAGCGCTCCTAGAAATACATCAACAAGCGAATATCTAGAGATACTGTATAGTAAAGGATTATATCCGTTGATCACCAAACCAAGTCGAATAACAACAACGTGCGCCACACTGATTGATCATATCTTTATAAATGTTGTAGAAAAAAACAAAATCAAGAGTGGATTGGTAGTTAATGATATCAGCGACCATCTACCTGTATTTTTTACTTATGAGTGCCAAATCAATGAGGGGGACTGTCAAGTCAACAGGAAGAGAGAAGAAACAGCCCACAAATATGTAAGGAAAAGATTAAGAACCGAAGCGACAATTGACATGTTTAGAAGCGACCTTCTTGTAAGGGATTGGATGGAGGTATATGTAGGAGAGGTAAATGATGCATATGAAGCTTTTTTAAATATATATTTATCACTGTATGAAAAACATTGCCCAAATATGCTATATAAACAAAAGGACAATTACAGTGAAACTCCTTGGATCACAAGGGGACTACAGAATGCATGTAAAAAGAAAAATAGACTTTACAAGGTATTTTTAAAATCTAGGACAAATGCAGCAGAAATTAAATATAAGGTTTATAAAAACAGGTTGACAACAATAATGAGACAAGCCAAAAAAGACTATTATAGTAACTTGTTAGAAAAAAATAAAGCCAATATCAAAGGAACATGGAACATATTGAAAAAGGTGATGGGAAGCACACCGGGACCTATCAGCCCGCCAAACCACTTTGTAAAAGAAGAAAAGATAATAAAAAATATGGACGAAGTGGCAAATGAGTTTAACTCATTTTTTGTAAACGTAGGTCCAAAACTAGCAGAAAATATAGAAAAACATGATGATGGGTCATTTCAGAATGGGTTGGGAGGTGGAGGCAGAGTACTTAAGTCAATGTTTTTGGGAGAAGTCAGTGAAAATGAAATTATAACAATTGTAAATAAATTAAAGAACAAAACATCAACAGACGATGATGGGTTAGATATGATAATTGTAAAAAAGACAATTGACTGCATCATTGAGCCTCTCTGCTATATCTTCAATCTCTCTTTCAATACAGGGACCTTCCCAGATAGAATGAAGGTAGCAAAGGTTATTCCACTCTTTAAAGATGGGGATAAGCACATGTTTACTAATTACAGACCGGTATCACTTCTGTCCCAATTCTCTAAGGTGCTTGAAAAAATATTTGTACAAAAATTAGACCATTTTATTGAAAAAAACAAGTTGTTGAGCGAGAGCCAGTATGGATTTCGTTCAAACAGATCTACTGCCTCTGCTGTGATGAACATAATTGAGGACATAACAACAGCCACCGATAGTAAGAAATACACAGTAGGGGTGTTTATAGACCTTAAGAAAGCGTTTGACACAATCGATCACTCTATCCTTTTATCCAAATTACATTCATACGGTGTGAGAGGAATAGTTTTAGATTGGTTAAATAGCTACTTGAATAACAGACAACAATATGTACAATATGCTGCTAATACATCTGAAAATATGAGTATTAAGTGTGGAATTCCACAAGGGTCTGTTCTGGGACCGAAACTATTTATTTTATACATAAATGATATCTGTGATGTGTCAAAATTACTCAATTTTGTATTATTTGCTGACGATACCAACTTTTACAGCTCTGGACATGACTTAAATGAATTACTAAAGAGTATGGAACAGGAAATGGTCAAACTCAAAAAATGGTTTGACGTTAACAAATTATCATTGAATTTGAAAAAAACTAAGTTCATGATTTTTAGTAAGAGAAAAAAGCCTGAAAATATTGTACTGTCAATAGCTGGAACAAGCATTGAAAAAGTCTCTGAGATTAGATTTTTGGGAGTGATTTTAGATGATAATATTAGTTGGAAATCGCATATCTCACATGTTAGAAAAAAGATGGCTAAAAGTATATTTATATTAAATAAGGTAAAAGATGTATTAGATTATAAAGCAATGCGTACACTGTATTGTGCACTTGTACTGCCTTATATCAATTATTGTGTGGAAATATGGGGTAGTACATATAAGAGTAACACAAAGCCACTGTACCTCCTTCAGAAGAGAGCGATCAGAATCATACACAAAACAGGTTATAGAGAGCACACAAATGGATTATTTATTAGCTCAGGACTTTACAAATTTTATGAACTAGTTGAGCAGCAGACATTATTGGTTATGTTCAGGGCTAGTAGTCAAGAGCTACCAACAAATCTACAAAAAAATTTCACTTTAATAGAAAAAGAAGGAAGAAGGAAAGGGCACTTTAAGCATCAGCTTGCACGAACAACATCAAAACAAATGTGTACATCAGTGGTGGGAGTAAAACTCTGGAACTCTCTCCATAATGAAATAAAGCAATGTAAAAACACATTTCAATTAAAAAAAGTCTTTAAAAACAGAACTATGATGTTATATGAGCACTGACAAAAGGGACGCAAAGGGAAAAATAAGGGGAAAAAAATAAAAATAAAAAATAAAAATAATAATAAACACACAAAAAAAAAAACAACGCTTACATTATCCTACATGACTGTAGGTATTGTATAGTCTAGCTTTCCTTTCATTTTTTTTTTTTTTTTTTTTCTTTATCGACATGCACTATGGATCCTTGGTTGAATGATCACATTGTTCTTAGCTTTGTTTGGTTTGAATGATACCTTGTTATGATAGCCTTGTTCTATTCAGTTTTGTTTGGTTTGAATGATTACCTTATTCTTTTTCAGTTTGTTTGGTTTGGATGATTGCCTTGTTCTTTTTCAGTTTGTTTGGTTTGAGTGATTGCCTTATTTTTTCAGTTTTTGTTTTGTTTGTTTATTTTTTGTTCAACTTATCTTGCTTGTTTATTCTTTTCATTGATTGTTTGTTCTATTAATTTCTATGAGTGTGTGCACTGGGTAGGGGTACAAACTTGTAGTTTTTAGGCAACAATAACTTTTCTTGTCAACTGGGTCATACATGTCCTGTAGCCTTTTTTACTACTCTAGAGTCTACGCCCCTGGTGGGTGGGTGCGTGTGGGTGTGGGTGCCTGTGTGTGCATATGTGATATATTGTTTTGTATTGATTTGTTGCATTGGATGTTCTAATGCACTACCGGCAAAGAGATAGCAAGAAAATGTTTCTTTTGTGCGAAGGGGCAGGAAATATAAGATTTTCTTCATCCTGTTCCTTTTCGACATGGCTGTGTATTGAATGCAGTAAGGTATGTGAGATTGTTGAAATGTTGTTGAAATGTACACATCCAAGTACGAAATAAATAAATAATTGAATTGAATTGAATTGAATTGAATTGAATTGAATTGAATTGAATTGAATTGAATTGAATATTTATTTACCTTTGTTTTCACAAATATATTTTTGTGGTGTAAATTACATTAGGTGCCAACATTTCCTGAGATTGACGCAAATTCCCCCCAAAAATCGCCTTAAAGAATTAATTTTATGTGAGCTTAACATTATTTACATTTCCAAGTCATATTCCTTGCAAATGAATGTTCCATGCAGAAGTAGAATGTGCTGGAACCTCTGCAGGACATTGTTCACCCTCCAGCGATTGGACCGTTTCCTTCCAAAAGTGTCCCATCCCATAAAGAAGTCCATCTGCTTCTCTCCACCTGCTTCTTTCCAAGGATGCTGAAGCCTACATCCTGCATTTAGAGGCTTTTAGACAAGTCTGGTGATTCAGCAAGAGGCCGCCGGGCTGAGCTCGCTCACGCCTATCTGCACTTTTTACTGGTCTGGCCGGCGGGCTGCAGAAGGACAAGCAGCAAGCAGGAAGTAGCTTGTCCGTGGACGACCTTGCTCCTCTCCTCACCTACTGGCTTGGAGTGGCTCCCAGTCCGCGGATGGGGGGCATTTTGGACCGGCACCAAGTCTCTACCCCCACAGATGTTACTGAGCCACTAGATATGATGCATTGTTCATGGAGGCTTTTTGCTACTCGGTGCACACGTGCATTTAATATCATTCTGCACGTTTACTCACCTTTTAGGAATCCGGAACAGGAACTCTCGTCACTCACTCAGCAGCGCCCTCTATAGATTATTTAAAGCAGGGGTGTCAAACTCCTTTTAGATGGGGGGCCACATGGAGAAAAATCTACTCCCAAGTGGGCCGGACTGGTAAAATCACAGCACGATGACTTAAAAATAAAGACAACTTCAGATTGTTTGGTTTGTTTAAAAACAGAACAAGCACATTCTGAAAATGTATGAATCATAATGTTGGCGGTTTATAGTAGTCTATCTTTATGTGTCGTTATTTATACTTTCTGAATAAATGATGTGATAATGTTCATCAGTCAACTGATTGGTGTTAATTTTCCAAAAAAAACAAATTACAGGATGTTATTTATGTAGTTGGATTATTTTCCTCGACTGGTGTACTGACATCATGTGTTTTTTTTGTTTTTTTTTGCATATGTAGCATCATCTACAAAGAATTGCTATTGCGACATCTAGTGGACACATTTAGAACAACTGTTTCTTTCATTCAAAAATTTCGGCTCATTTTTATACTTAGCAAACTAGAGATGTCCGATAAATGCGTTAAAATGTATTAATAATAATAATTATCGGTATCGTTTTTTTTATTATCGGTATCGGTTTTTTTTTTTTTTTTTTTTTTTTTTTTTTAATTAAATCATCATAAAAAACACAAGATACACTTACAATTAGTGCACCAAGCCAAAAAACCTCCCTCCCCCATTTACACTCATTCACACAAAAGGGTTGTTTCTTTCTGTTATTAATATTCTGCTTCCTACATTATATATCAATATATATCAATACAGTCTGCAAGGGATACAGTCCGTAAGCACACATGATTGTGCGTGCTGCTGCTCCACTAATAGTACTAACCTTTAACAGTTAATTTTACAAATTTTCATTCATTACTAGTTTCTATGTAACTGTTTTTATATTGTTGTACTTTCTTTTTTATTCAAGAAAATGTTTTTAATTTATTTATCTTATTTTACTAATTTTTTTAAAAAGTACCTTATCTTCACCATACCTGGTTGTCCAAATTAGGCATAATAATGTGTTAATTCCACGACTGCATATATCGGTTGATATCGGTATCGGTTGATATCGGTATCGGTAATTAAAGAGTTGGACAATATCAGAATATCGGATATCGGCAAAAAGCCATTATCGGACAGCCCTATAGCAAACTTATCCCGCGGGCCGGATAAAACCTTTTCGTCGTTATTTATATTTTCTGAATAAATGATGTGATAATGTTCATCAGTCAACTCATTGGTGTTAATTTTCTATCAAGATAAAAAATATATATATATATAAAAACCAAATTAAGGATGTTATTTATGTAGTTGGATTATTTTCCTCGACTGGTGTACTAACATGTGGTTTATTTTTTATTTTTTGCATATGTAGCATCATCTACAAAGAATTGCTATTGCGACATCTAGTGGACACATTTAGAACAACTGTTTCTTTCATTCAAAAATTTCGGCTCATTTTTATACTTAGCAAACTAGAGATGTCCGATAATATCGGCCTGCCGATATTATCGGCCGATATATGCGTTAAAATGTAATATCGGAAATTATCGGTATCGTTTTTTTTATTATCGGTATCGTTTTTTTTGTTGTTGTTTTTTTTGTTTTTGTTTTTTTTAAATTAAATCCACATAAAAAACACAAGATACACTTACAATTAGTGCATCAACCCAAAAAACCTCCCTCCCCCATTCACACTCATTCACACAAAAGGGTTGTTTCTTTCTGTTATTAATATTCTGCTTCCTACATTATATATCAATATATATCAATACAGTCTGCAAGGGATACAGTCCGTAAGCACACATGATTGTGCTGCTCCACTAATAGTACTAACCTTTAACACTTAATTTTACTAATTTTCATGCATTACCAGTTTCTATGTAACTGTTTTTATATTGTTGTACTTTCTTTTTTATTCAAGAAAATGTTTTTAATTTATTTATCTTATTTTACCAATTTTTTTAAAAAGTACCTTATCTTCACCATACCTGGTTGTCCAAATTAGGCATAATAATGTGTTAATTCCACGACTGCATATATCGGTTGATATCGGTATCGGTTGATATCGGTATCGGTAATTAAAGAGTTGGACAATATCGGAATATCGGATATCGGCAAAAAGCCATTATCGGACATCCCTATAGCAAACTCATCCCGCGGGCCAGATAAAACCTTTTCGTCGTTATTTATATTTTCTGAATAAATGATGTGATAATGTTCATCAGTCAACTCATTGGTGTTAATTTTCAATCAAGATTTTAAAAAAATAATATAAAAATCTAATTACAGGATGTTATTTATGTAGTTTGATCATTTTCCTCGACTGATGCACTAACATGTGGTTTATTTTGTACATATGTAGCATCGTCTACAAAGATACAAAGAATTGCTATTGCGACATCTAGTGGACACATTTAGAACAGCTGTTTCTTTCATTCAAAAATTTCGGCTCATTTTTATACTTAGCAAACTCATCCCGCGGGCCGGTTAAAACCTTTTCGTCGTTATTTATACTTTCTGAAAAAATGATGTGATAATGTTCATCAGTCAACTCATTGGTGTTAATTTTCAATCAAGATTAAAAAAAAAACAATATAAAAATCAAATTACAGGATGTTATTTATGTAGTTTGATCATTTTCCTCGACTGGTGTACTAACATCATGTGTTTGTTTGTTTTTTGCATATGTAGCATCATCTACAAAGATACAAGTAATTGCTATTGCGACATCTAGTGGACACATTTAGAACAGCTGTTTCTTTCATTCAAAAATTTCGGCTCATTTTTATACTAGGCAAACTCATCCCGTGGGCCGGATAAAACCTGTTCGTCGTTATTTATACTTTCTGAATAAATGATGTGATAATGTTCATCAGTCAACTCATTGGTGTTAATTTTCAATCAAGATTTTAAAAAAATAATATAAAAATCTAATTACAGGATGTTATTTATGTAGTTTGATCATTTTCCTCGACTGATGTACTAACATCATGTGGTTTATTTTGTACATATGTAGCATCATCTACAAAGATACAAATAATTGCTATTGCGACATCTACTGGACACATTTAGAACAGCATTTTCTTATATTCCAAAATGTTGGCTCATTTTTGTACCTAGCAAACTCATCCACAGGCCGGATAAAACCTGTTCACCTTACGTTTGACACCCCTGATTTAAACATGATCTCCGACCACCAGTTTCACCGATTGTCACCCAAGTCTGCCATGACAAGATGCACAAAAAAGTCCCAAGAACACATCTCTGCGAACCAACATAGTCGGACATTTTGGTTTGGACTGGCCACTTTGGGCTAAAATCAAGGGCGGACATGTGGACTAACTCTTTTTAGGGACTTTGACCAAATGAGCCAGAATTAAAATCACGGATACTAAACAGATGGTCGATGACAAACTCCTAAGAAGTCTAGTTTAGGCCAGGGATATTCAACTCGATCGTTTCGGGGGCCACATTTCCAGAAAGTTAAGGACTGGGAAGCTGGTTTTCACCCTTCTTTATTATTAATATTTTGTGTAATCTAGAGAACTATTGCCACTGTGGTAGACATTTGATTTTGGTCTATTTATTTCGATCCAGGAGTGCACTGCGGTTTTTTAAGGACCTTCTGCAAAAAAAAAAGCTAGTCAAAGATCATCTTTACGACCGTGTTTTGAACAGTCTGCTACAAACATGTGAGTCTCTCACGAAAGTGTTTGGAACTGAACTCGGAGTTGAAAAGCCCAAATGATGAAAAAGGGAGGACCTAAGATGGAACTTGAACACCACTACTAAGGAAGTTGACAAAATGACTACTGCCATCTGAAGTAAACCTTAAGTCAGGGGTCACCAACGCGGTGCCCGCGGGCACCAGGTAGCCCGTAAGGACCAGATGAGTAGCCCGCTGGCCTGTTCTAAAAATAGCTCAAATAGCAGCACTTACCAGTGAGCTGCCTCTATTTTTCTAAATTTAATTTATTTACTAGCAAGCTGGTCTCGCTTTGCCCGACATTTTTAATTCTAAGAGAGACAAAACTCAAATAGAATTTGAAAATCCAAGAAAATATTTTAAAGACTTGGTCTTCACTTGTTTCAATAAATTCATTATTTTTTTTACTTTGCTTCTTATAACTTTCAGAAAGACAATTTTAGAGAAAAAATACAACCTTAAAAATGATTTTAGGATTCTTAAACACATATACCTTTTTACCTTTTAAATTCCTTCCTCTTATTTCCTGACAATTTAAATCAATGTTCAAGTAAATTAATTTGTTTTATTGTAAAGAATAATGAATACATTTTAATTTAATTCTTCATTTTAGCTTCTGTTTTTTCGACGAAGAATATTTGTGAAATATTTCTTCAAACTTATCATGATTAAAATTCAAAAAAATTATTCTGGCAAATCTAGAAAATCTGTAGAATCAAATTTAAATCTTATTTCAAAGTCTTTTGAATTTCTTTTTTTAAAAAAATCTGGAAAATCTAGAAGATATAACGATTTGTCTTTGTTATAGCTTGGTCCAATTTGTTATATATTCTAACAAAGTGCATATCGGATTTTAACCTATTTAAAACATGTAATCCAAATTCTAAAATTAATCTTAATCAGGAAAAATTACCAATGATGTTCCATAAATTATTTTTTTTATTTTTTCAAAAAGATTCGAATTAGCTAGTTTTTCTCTTCTTTTTTTCGGTTGAATTTTGAATTTTAAAGAGTCGAAATTGAAGATAAACTATGTTTCAAAATTTAACTGTCATTTTTTTTTGTGTTTTCTCCTCTTTTAAACCGTTCAATTAAGTGTAAATATCATTAATTATTAATAATAACATAGAGTTAAAGGTAAATTGAGCAAATTGGCTATTTCTGGCAATTTATTTAAGTGTGTATCAAACTGGTAGCCCTTCGCATTAATCACTACCCAAGAAGTAGCTCTTGCTTTCAAAAAGGTTGGTGACCCCTGCCTTAAGGGGAGGACACTGAAAACATTTGGGCTGTTTTGGTCCCGATGTTCCCCCAAAGACTGCAAATGCCCGATTATCTTATGTCTTACAGGATTGTCTGATCAGATTGTCCTGTAGTCTGAGGTGTGTTACAGGTTCATTTGTTCTGATAATCGGTCGGGGCCGACAATCGTAAATAGTAAACGTGTTCAATGTTAACGAGCAAAACTCTTCCTGTCTCTGGTTAACTCTCGCAGTGAGAGTTGTGAGGTGGTACAGAAAGTAGCCAATCAAGAGGCGAGCTGACTGAGTGAGAACCACGGACGCTAATGTAAACAATCTGTCAACATAATACATCAACTGCTTTGAGACTATTAACCGTCGTAGCAGTAGGACTACTACGCTAGACATTACCTTAAAGAAAAACTCACCTGGAGCTCGTTCAGTAGTTTACAAAGCCCGTGTTCACGCCGTCGCCAGGATTTTTTTTTTGATCAGCGTTCCTCAGCACACTGACGCCCCACAAAAAGTTTTTCTGCGAGTTGTAAGCTTCTTTTGTTTCTCTTTCTGTCCTCCGTCAAGTTTGTTGTAATAGAAATACACAACAATAAGAAATAATCGAGTCTTCTAGCGTTCTGTAATCGCTGTCTTTGTGTTCGAAAAACAAAGATCAGCGTTCGACAGCACAGGCTGCCCCTCGAAAGTTCCTCAAACTTTTCAAAAGTCCCACCTTAACTGTCTACATTAAGCCATTCATTTCTTAAACGAATAATTATTTAGCCTAAGCCTCGTTTCAGCCACACTGAATCATCGTTTAAGGTCCCCCTTTTTTGAAAAAATTTTTACACGGGTAAGTGCGCCGTGTATTTCTTGAATCTCCGGCTCTTAGCTTTGTATGGACTCATTGATCGTTTACAAACTGAGTTCGGAGAGGAAGTGACGCCAGAAAGACCGCGCCCCGCACAGGAAGTGACGTCAGAAAGAACGCACCACGGCCAGCTTCATAACAACCGGAACAACTAGAAATATGGAGGCGAGTCATCCCTCCTTCTTCTACGTCAGTGGTTCTTAACCTTGTTGGAGGTACCGAACCCCACCACTTTCATATGCGCATTCACCCAACCCTTCTTTAGTGAATAATAAAATGTTAGTTTTTTTTCAAATTATATGTTTTTGGTAACACTTTAGTATGAGGAACATATTCTATGTAACAAAGACTTCATTTAGAGTTATTTGGACACTAGGGGAACATATTCCAAGTAACAAAGACTTCATTTAGAGTTATTTGGTTAGGGTTAGGGTTCGAGTTAGAGGGTTAGGGTCAGGGTTAGAGGGTTAGGGTTATAATAAGGCCATGCCGAATAAGGCATTAATAAGTACTTAATAATGACTAGTTAAGAGCCAATATGTTACTAATTTTCATGTTAATAAGCAACTAATTAATGGTGAATATGTTCCCCATACTAAAGTGTTACCATGTTTTATTACTGGTGCACTTGATGAAGCGTGCATGAACATCACCTTGTTCAAACAACAAAACCAACACAGTGCATAAACTCACAACAAATGACACACCTGCAAACCAGTCAGCTGTTGCCGTATCCGTAATACGCCGATTGGGAGAAGTTTTTATTTACACGATGAGTCGGGTGTGTCTTGACCTCCGCCGAACCCCGGAGCCCGACTCACCGAACCCCTAGGGTTCGATTGAACCCAGGTTAAGAACCACTGATCTACATGTACAGACACTTGTGGAAATCACACATGAATACCTTGAGAGAAAGTGATTGCAGCTATTTGGGATACAACACTTCTCAGACGGCAAGAGAACTTTCCAATGTCCGGGTCAGCTGTGATTCTACTTACCGAAAAACTTTGTCCATTTGTCGAAGGAGAGTCAACGAGAATGCGGGCTCCTGTGGATGTGATAAAAAAGGTAGTGTGTGCTTTGTATTACCTGGCCGTCGAGGGAAGACTACGGAAAAGATCGAATGCATTTGGACTGGCAAAGCAGACTGTATCAGTTATTGTCCGCCATGTATGTCGCGGACTCAACGTCTAGGTCCAGAGTATATAAAGTCACCAAAAAGGAATGGACAATGAAGGTGAAGGCAAAAGAGTGAGGAGTGTCCTGACCAGATATCTAGATCCCTAGTTTGATTGATGTCAAATGTTCTTTATTAAAGATGTGATTAATGTATGATGTCTCAGGTGTGATTGACTACCATAGGGCCCCACAGCACACTGGATTCCAGGTCATTGAAATACCACAACACTGGATATTGTTCAGATAAGTTACATTTAAGAACTTGCACACAAAGCAACACTGGAGGTGACTATGACGTGTGCATTTTCTGGATAACCTTAGTGTAGAAGGGGCCTAAAACTATGTCCTGTGGAACTAAATCTAGGTAGTTTTTGGTGGAAATGCAGGGGGTACTTTATTTATCCAGGGTAAATGGCAAAGTTCCTGCAGTGCAATAAGGTCTACTGCAACTCCAAGCTCCTCAGTGCAACAAGAACACTCTTGTGATTTTAGGGATTCGCTTCCAAAATTGTCTCCCGAGTTTTAATCTGAATTCAAGGGCCGCTGTGGTTTCATGCCTGGCCGGATTTGGCCCCACGGGCTGTTGAATATCCCCGATTCAGGCCGTAGGATGTGTGCCTGATAGGGTTGTACGGTATTAGTATAGTACAGCGATACTAATGAATCATATTTGGTACTATACCTATGCTAATCATGCTTCACTACACACCGTAGCTCACCGGCGTCAAAATGTCAACAAACGCCATGGGTGGATCTACACTTAACATCCACTGTAATGATACCAAGTACAGTAGCGTATCTAGTCAATACTACTATGATTACGTCGATACTTTTTGGCATCACAACATTTTTTTGAAGTTTATATTATGTTTATAAAGTCCGTAAATATGTCCCTGGACACATGAGGACTTTGAATATGACCAATGTATGATCCTGTAACTACTTGGTATCGCATTGATACCCAAATTTGTGGTATCATCCAAAACTAATGTAAAGTATCAAAGAAGAGAAGAATAAGTGATTATTACATTTTAACAGAAGTGTAGATAGAGCAGGGGTCACCAACCTTTTTGAAACCAAGAGCTACTTCTTGGGTACTGATTAATGCGAAGGACTACCAGTTTGATACAAACTTAAATAAATTGCCAGAAATAGCCAATTTGCTCAATTTACCTTTAACTCTATGTTATTATTAATAATTAATGATATTTACACTTAATTGAACGGTTTAAAAGAGGAGAAAACACGAAAAAAATTAAAATAAAATTTTGAAACATAGTTTATCTTCAATTTCGACTCTTTAAAATTCAAAATTCAACCGAAAAAAAGAAGAGAAAAACTAGCTAATTCGAATCTTTTGGAAAAAATTTTAAAAATAATTTATGGAACATCATTAGTAATTTTTCCTGATTAAGATTAATTTTAGAATTTTGATGACATGTTTTAAATAGGTTAAAATCCAATCTGCACTTTGTTAGAATATATAACAAATTGGACCAAGCTATATTTCTAACAAAGACAAATCATTATTTCTTCTAGATTTTCCAGAACAAAAATTTTAAAAGAAATTCAAAAGACTGAAATAAGATTTAAATTTGATTCTACAGATTTTCTAGATTTGCAAGAATAATTTTTTGGAATTTATATCATAATAGGTTTGAAGAAATATTTCACAAATATTCTTCGTCGAAAAAACATAAGCTAAAATGAAGAATTAAATTAAAATGTATTTATTATTCTTTACAATAAAAAAAATAAATTTACTTGAACATTGATTTTATTTGTCAGGAAAGAAGAGGAAGGAATTTAAAAGGTAAAAAGGTATTTGTGTTTAAAAATCCTAAAATCATTTTTAAGGTTGTATTTTTTCTCTAAAATTGTCTTTCTGAAAGTTACAAGAAGCAAAGTAAAAAAATTAATGAATTTATTTAAACAAGTGAAGACCAAGTCTTTAAAATATTTTCTTGGATTTTCAAATTCTATTTGAGTTTTGTCTCTCTTAGAATTAAAAATGTCAAGCAAAGCTAGACCAGCTTGCTAGTAAATAAATACAATTTAAAAAATAGAGGCAGCTCACTGGTAAGTGCTGCTATTTGAGCTATTTTTAGAACAGGCCAGCGGGCTACTCATCTGGTCCTTACGGGCTACCTGGTGCCCGCGGGCACCGCGTTGGTGACCCCTGAGATAGAACATGTTAAAAGAGAAAGTAAGCAGATATTAACAGTAAATGAACAAGTAGATTAATAATTCATTTTCTACCACTTGTCCTTAATAATGTGTACAAAATAATAGGTGTATAAATGACACAATATGTTACTGCATATGTCAGCAGACTAATTAGGAGTCTTTGTTGGTTTACTTACTAATAAAAGACAAATTGTCTTGTATGTTCACTATTTTATTTAAGGACAAACTTGCAATAAGAAACATATGTTTAATGTACTCTAAGATTGTTTTTTAAAATAAAGCCAATAATGCCATTTTTGTCGTCTACTTTATTTAGAAAAGTATCGGGACAACAGTAGTGCCTGACAAAAATAACTGTTCCATTAAAGGCCTACTGAAATGATTTTTTTTTTATTCAAACGGGGATAGCAGATCCATTCTATGTGTCATACTTGATCATTTCGCGATATTGCCATATTTTTGCTGAAAGGATTTAGTAGAGAAAGTCGACGATAAAGTTCGCAACTTTTGCTCGCTGATAAAAAAAGCCTTGCCTGTACCGGAAGTAGCGTGACGTCACAGGAGCTAGTATTCCTCACAATTCCCCGTTGTTTACAATGGAGCGAGAGAGATTCGGACCGAGAAAGTGACGATTACCCCATTAATTTGAGCGAGGATGAAAGATTCGTGGATGAGGAATGTTAGAGTGACGGACTAGAATGCAGTGAAAGACATATCTTTTTTCGCTCTGACCGTAACTTAGGTATAAGCTGGCTCATTGGATTCCACACTTTCTCCTTTTTCTATTGTGGATCACAAATTTGTATTTTAAACCACCTGGGATACTATATCCTCTTGAAAATGAGAGTCGAGAACGCGAAATGGACATTCACAGTGACTTTTATCTCCAAGAAAATACATCGGCGAAGCTCTTTACCTACTGAGCTAACGTGATAGCATCTGGCTCCAATGCAGATAGAAACAAAATAAATAAACCCCTGACTGGAAGGATAGACAGAAGATTAACAATACTATTAAACCCTGGACATGTAACTACACGGTTGATAATTTCCAGCTTGGCGAAGCTTAACAATGCTGTGCTAACGACGCCATTGAAGCTAACTTATCAACCGGACCGCACAGAGCTATGCTAAAAACATTAGCTCTCCACCTACGCCAGCCAGCCCTCATCTGCTCATCAACACCCGTGCTCACCTGCATTCCAGCGATCGGCAGAAGGACGAAGGACTTCACCCGATGCGTTTGGCGGCCCGGAGACGTAGGAAGTCAAGGTGAGGTCGGCGGCTAGCGCGTCTGCTCTCCAACAAAGTCCTCCTGGTTGTGTTGCTGCAGCCGGCCGCTAATACACCGATCCCACCTACAACTGTCTTCTTTGCAGCCTTCATTGTTCATTAAACAAATTCAATCAATCAATCAATCAATGTTTATTTATATAGCCCTAAATCACAAGTGTCTCAAAGGGCTGTACAAGCCACAACGACATCCTCGGTACAGAGCCCACATACGGGCAAGGAAAAACTCACCCCAGTGGGACGTCGGTGAATGACTATGAGAAACCTTGGAGAGGACCGCATATGTGGGTAACCCCCCCCCCCTCTAGGGGGGGGGGGTTGCAAAAGATGTCCAGAATACTGTGGAATTATGAAATGAAAACAGAGCTTTTTGTATAGGATTCTACGGGGTACCATAACTTCCGTTATACTGACTTCGTCACGCGCATACGTCATCATACCGCGACGTTTCAGCCGGATATTTCCCGGGAAATTTAAAATGTCACTTTATAAGTTAACCCGGCCGTATTGGCATGTGTTGCAATGTTAAGATTTCATCATAGATGTATAAACTATCAGACTGCGTGGTCTGTAGTAGTGGCTTTCAGTAGGCCTTTAACTTGATCATAGTTGGTGAAATAGGACACTTGACTTCCTGAATTGGTCACATTGCCACCCTGTGGTGACAGGAAATTACAAAATAAAAGTGTATTACTCACATTGTTTTGGTTTTGCCCCTGATGGAGGACGAGCAACATGCAACCCCTGAAGGCATGACTATTTATTTCACTCTGTCATCCTTTTTAGTTTATTTAGCTTGTGGCTTGTGCAGCCCTTTGAGACACTTGTCATTAAGGGCTATATAAGTAAACTTTGATTGATGTATTGATCTAAAAAAACAAAACGTTGACATATAGAAGTTGCATCATGTGTCATAGATGCACTTCCTGTCCGAAACAAACTTTTTTTGTAATAGATGATGAAATATTGTTGCTTATAGAAAAGAAAACTGACTTCCTGTTGGAATTTGGAGCCCATCTTTTATGGTCCAAACAAGCATGAAAACTGTTGATCCTCAATGAACCAAATATGTGAAGTCAAAACGTCTTAATATGAAACCTCCTACTTCCAAAAAAAAAAAAAAAAGTCCTGATGTGTTCACTGAGTAATTGATGTAATGACGTTCCAATGAACCCCCCCAAGGTCATGGTAGTGACCCCCCTGGCGGTCTACACTGTCAGATGTTTTAACTCCCTCGCTCCTCCGTCTCCCACAGCTGCTCCGAGACCAGTGGATCCAGCTTACGCTTTCCACTCGGACCCCCAACTACCACAACAATACTCCACCATACCGCCCACCGGCCCCTGCCGGAAAAAAAGTAATCTTAAAGCCACCCTATAAAGTGTGCCAATAATCAATGCTGATCGTTATTTATGTGCTTTGTGGCTTCGTATCAGGGGTGTCAAACGTGAGGCCCGCGGGCCGGATCAGGCCCGCGAACAGGTGTTATCCGGCCCGCGGGATGAGTTTGCTAAGTATAAAAATGAGCCAAAAATTTTTGAATGAAAGAAACTGCTGTTCTAAATGTGTCCACTAGATGTCGCAATAACAATTCTTTAGATCAGTGGTCCCCAACCTTTTTGTAACTGCGGACTCCGGTCAACACTTGAAAATGTGTCCCATGGACTGGGTTTTGATTGATTGATTGATTGATTGATTGATTGATTGAGACTTTTATTAGTAGGTTGCACAGTGAAGTACATATTCCGTACAATTGACCACTAAATGGTAACACCCGAATAAGTTTTTCAACTTGTTTAAGTCGGGGTCCACTTAAATTGATTTGGGGGGAGTAGTAGTATGGTATTTTATTTTAATTTTCATTTTTTTTTGTCATAAAAAAATACAATCATGTGTGCTTACGGACTGTATCCCTTGCAGACTGTATTGATATATATTGATTAGGGATGTCCGATAATGGCTTTTTGCCGATATCCGATATTCCGATATTGTCCAACTCTTTAATTACCGATACCGATATCAACCGATACCGATATCAACCGATATATACAGTCGTGGAATTAACACATTATTATGCCTAATTTGGACAACCAGGTATGGTGAAGATAAAGTACTTTAAAAAAAAATAAAAATAAATAAGATAACTAAATTAAAAACATTTTCTTGAATAAAAAAGAAAGTAAAACAATATAAAAACAGTTACATAGAAACTGGTAATTAATGAAAATGAGTAAAATGAAGTGTTAAAGGTTAGTACTATTAGTGGAGCAGCAGCACGCACAATCATGTGTGCTTACGGACTGTATCCCTTGCAGACTGTATTGTTATATATTGATATATAATGTAGGAAGCAGAATATTAATAACAGAAAGAAACAACCCTTTTGTGTGAATGAGTGTAAATGGGGGAGGGAGGTTTTTTGGCTTGGTGCACTAATTGTAAGTGTATCTTGTGTTTTTTATGTTGATTTAATAAAAATAAAAATTAAAAAAACTTTTTTTTTTTTTTTTTTTTACCATTTCTTGTGCGGCCCCGTACCAATCGATCCACGGACCGGTACCGGGCCGCGGCCCGGTGGTTGGGGACCACTGCTTTAGATAATGCTACATATGTACAAAAATAAATAAACCACATGATGTTAGCGCATCAGTCGAGGAAAATGATCAAACTACATAAATAACATCCTCTAATTTGATTTTGATATCATTTTTTTAACTTGATAGATTGAAAATCAACCCCAATGAGTTGACTGACGAACATTATCACATCATTTATTCAGAAAGTACAAATAACGACAAATAAAGATGGAATACTATTAACCGCAACATGTAAGTGTAAAAAAAACAATAACAACATTATGATTTGTACATTTTCAGAATGTGCTTGTTCTATTTTTAAACAAAGAAAACAATCTGAGGTTGTCTTTATTTTTAAGTTATCGTGCCGTGATTTTACCAGTCCGGCCCACTTGGGAGTAGATTTTTCTCCACGTGTCCCCCCCCCCCCATCTAAAATGAGTTTGACACCCCTGGTTTAAAGCTTTAGGCCGTATTTGTGGCCTGTCCTTTTTTAGGGCTGGACAAATTTAGAGAGTTTCATTATTGCCGTTAACTGAAGCAAAATACTTCATTTTTTTGGTTATGAAGGAACCCGATACACTTTGCAATTTCGACAAATATAGTTCCATTTCCCCGCTTGTATTTGTGGAGTGTGCCACTTTTGTCAATTACTATATGTTGCTGTAAGGTTCCTTATATAAGCTTTATTTTATTTTTCATGAATATTATGAAAATTAGAGACGTCCGATAATATCGGTCTGCCGATATTATCGGCCGATAAATGCTTTAAAATGTAATATCGGAAATTATCGGTATCGGTTTTTTTATTATCAGTATCGTTTTTTTGTTGTTGTTGTTGTTGTTGTTTTTTTTTATTGAATCCACATAAAAAACACAAGATACACTTACAATTAGTGCACCAACCCAAAAAACCTCCCTCCCCCATTTACACTCATTCACACAAAAGGGTTGTTTCTTTCTGTTATTAATATTCTGCTTCCTACATTATATATCAATATATATCAATACAGTCTGCAAGGGATACAGTCCGTAAGCACACATGATTGTGCGTGCTGCTGCTCCACTAATAGTACTAACCTTTAACAGTTAATTTTACAAATTTTCATTAATTACTAGTTTCTATGTAACTGTTTTTATATTGTTTTACTTTCTTTTTTATTCAAGAAAATGTTTTTAATTTGTTTATCTTATTTTATTTGATTCATTTTTTTAAAAAGCACCTTATCTTCACCATACCTGGTTGTCCAAATTAGGCATAATAATGTGTTAATTCCACCACTGTATATATCGGTTGATATCGGTATCGGTTGATATCGGTATCGGTAATTAAAGAGTTGGACAATATCGGATATCGGCAAAAAGCCATTATCGGACATCCCTAATGAAAATTGTCAAAAAGACTGACCACTTTTTGAAATTTCTCCAAACATTTCATTTTCTCCATGTGGCCCCCCCGTCTAAAATGAGTTTGACACCCCTGCTTTATATACTAAAGTAAAACTCCCCCCCCCCCCATTCCCTCTGCCCCCATACCACCCTCCAGTCCCCCCAAAAAACAAACCTACACTCATAAATTCTGCACAGTAAAATCTTAATTTGAAAATAAAAAGCGCATTTCAAGCAAGAAATGTGGGATTTTACTTAAGTGCAAAAAGGATTGTGTCCCCTTTTCTCCTTCCCCTATACCAGTGGTCCCCAACCACTAGTGTGTGGACCGATTGGTACCGGGCCGCACAAGAAATGTAAAAAAAAAAAAAAAAAAATGTTTTTTTTTTTTTTTTTTTTTTTTTAATGAAATCAACATAAAAAACACAATATATACATTATATATCAATATAGATCAATACAGTCTGCAGGGATACAGTCCGTAAGCACACATGATTGTATTTATTTATGTAAAAAAAAAAAACAAAAAAAATTTTTTTTTAAATACACCCCCGTGGGACAAATTTTCAAGCGTTGACCGGTCCTCAGCTACAAAAAGGTTGGGGACCACTGCCCTATACCTTCTACCCCAGAATGTGAGCCCATACCAAGGGCCTTTGATGCAAATAAGTAATTTACAACTTTAAAATATGTATATCGGGGAACAGAATGTCATTATTTGTGGAAAATAATAATCTTCCGCACCCCCTGTTCCCCACTCCACCCCACCGCCACAAAAAGACCCCCCTTACCCATGCAAAGTGACAAATAATACGCTTAAGTAACATTACTTGATGTGACTAGTTTTAATAAATCATTTGTTTTGTGTCCCTCCCCCTAAGGACCTTTGACACTTTCCCAAAAAGTGCCAACATGAAAGATGTTCAAGGGGGAATGTCTTAATAAGAAGTTAGTTAGGGTTATGCAATGTGCCTAAAATGCACAAAACATTTAAAATACAATTTTTTTTACCTGAGTTGAAACCTTTACGAGAAAATCTTTTTTGTTTGCGTCTCCTTACCCCAAACCCCCTCTACCACGCACCAGCCCCCCAATAAATGAACCTGCGCCAACACTCAAAGTGCTTATATATATATATATATATATATATATATATATATATATATATATATATATATATATATATATATATATATATATATATATATATAAAATGCACATAAACAACACATTTAAAAAGAAAAAAAACATTTTTTAAAAATGAAACCTTTACTAGAAACAATGTTTGTTTCCCCCAGACCCTGCTGTGTGTAAGCCCCCAGCCCCCCAAAAATGAACCTGCACCAGCATACAAAGTGCCTGTATTGCACGTAGGTTGCCTAATATATTTAAAATAAAAAAGTATTGCAAATAAGTTTGAACTTTTTTGAAATTATTCTGTTTGTGCCCCCTTTTCGCCATCCCCCATACCGCCCACCTGCACCAGCATACAAAGTGCCTATATTGCACATAAGTAGCCTGAAATATTCAAAACAATAACTTATTTTTAATGAGTTAACCCTTGACTAAAATTATTTGTTTCGTACCCCCTTTTCCTCACTCCCTCCCTATACCAGCCCCCCAATAATCAACCTGCACCAGCATACAAAGTGCCTATATTGCACATAAATAGCCTAAAATATTCAAAACAAAAACATATTTTTAATTAGTTAACCCTTGACTAAAAATGTGTTGTTTGTGCCCCCTTTTCCTCACTCCCTCCCTATACCAGCCCCCCAATAATGAACCTGCACCAGCATACAAAGTGCCTATATTGCACATAAATAGACCAAAAATATTCAAAACAAAAACATATTTTTAATTAGTTAACCCTTTACCAAAAATGTGTTGTTTGTGCCCCCTTTTCCTCACTCCCTCCCTATACCAGCCCCCCAATAATCAACCTGCACCAGCATACAAAGTGCCTATATTGCACATAGGTCGCCTAAAATATTTAAAATAAAAAAAGTATTGCAAATAAGTTGAGCCTTTTTTTTGTATTATTTTGTTTGCACCCCCATCCCTATACCCGCCAAAAATAATCAACCTGCACCAGCATACAAAGTGCCTATATTGCACATAAGTAGCCTGAAATATTTCAAACAATAACGTATTTTTAATTAGTTAACCCTTTACTAAAAATGTGTTGTTTGTGCCCCCTTTTCCTCACTCCCTCCCTATACCAGCCCCCCAATAATCAACCTGCACCAGCATACAAAGTGCCTATATTAAACATCCATCCATCCATTTGCTACCGCTTGTCCCTCAACATAGGTCGCCTAAAATATTTAAAATAAAAAAAGGATTGCAAATAAGTTTAGCCTTTTTTGAAATTATTTGGTTTTGCGCCCACTTTTACCCATCCCTATACTCTCCCCACCCCCCCAAAAAAAATTAATTTGCACCAGCATACAAAGTGCCTATATTGCACATAAGTAGCCTAAAATATTCAAAACAAAAACGTATTTTTAATTAGTTAACCCTTGACTAAAAATGTGTTGTTTGTGCCCCCTTTTCCTCACTCCCTCCTTCTACCAGCCCCCCAATAATCAACCTGCACCAGCATACAAAGTGCCTATATTGCACATAGGTCGCCTAATATATTAAACATTTAAAAAATAATTGCAAATAAGTTGAGCCTTTTATGAAATTATTTTGTTTCCCCATCCCTATATCACCCACACCCCACCCCCAAAAAATTAACCTGCCCCAGCATACAAAGTGTCTATATTGCACATAGGTCGCCTAAAATATTGAAAACATAAACATATTTTTAATTAGTTAACCCTTGACTAAAAATGTGTTGTTTGTGCCCCCTTTTCCTCACTCCCTCCCTATACCAGCCCCCCAATAATCAACCTGCACCAGCATACAAAGTGCCTATATTGCACATAAGTAGCCTAAAATATTCAAAACATATTTTTAATTAGTTAACCCTTTACTAAAAATGTGTTGTTTGTGCCCCCTTTTCCTCACTCCCTCCCTGTACCAGCCCCCCAATAATCAACCTGCACCAGCATACAAAGTGCCTATATTGCACATAAGTAGCCTAAAATATTGAAAACATAAACATATTTTTAGTTAGTTAACCCTTGACTAAAAATGTGTTGTTTGTGCCCCCTTTTCCTCACTCCCTCCCTATACCAGCCCCCCAATAATCAACCTGCACCAGCATACAAAGTGCCTATATTGCACATAAGTAGCCTGAAATATTGAAAACATAAACATATTTTTAATTAGTTAACCCTTGACTAAAAATGTGTTGTTTGTGCCCCCTTTTCCTCACTCCCTCCCTATACCAGCCCCCCAATAATCAACCTGCACCAGCATACAAAGTGCACTAAAATAAAAATTGTTGACTCCTTCATAAAGTAACAATTTGTTGGACCTGTTTGTGTGTCCTCTTTTTATTTGCGTCCCCCTTTCCTCCACTCCCCCGCACAGGGCCGGCCCGTGGCATAGGCCGTATAGGCAAATGCTAAGGGTGCCGTCCATCAGGGGGCGCCACGCCAGTGCCACAAATGTTGGAGAAGAAAAAAAAAAAAAGAAGAAAAGTTGGTACTATTATTTCTAAATACAAAAAATAATCCCACGTTAATTAAAATGCAAAGTAAAGCCTATTTAATAGAAATATTATTTGTTACAACATTACGCTCCCCCCCTCCCTTCCCGTATCATGACTCTTTTTGGACGTCACCACATCAAAAAATCAACACAAGATGTCAAAACGGCCAAAACTGTCAGGTGCCCAGGGAAGAAAAAAGAGAAAAGAAGAGGAGAAACGAGAAAAAGACAGAGGTAGCAGGTAGGTAACGTTCAATAAATAGCTAGTCCTGTTTTAACGTCGGGTTAATATTGTGGAGGGGGCTAAATTGTTATGGAAAATAATAATGTAACGTTAGGTAATTGGGGACGGCGTGGCGAAGTTGGGAGAGTGGCCGTGCCAGCAATCTGAGGGTTACTGGTTCAATCCCCACCTTCTACCATCCTAGTCACGTCCGTTGTGTCCTTGGGCAAGACACTTCACCCTTGCTCCTGATGGGTCCTGGTTAGCTGCCTTGCATGGCAGCTCCCGCCATCAGTGTGTGAATGTGTGTGTGAATGGGCGAATGTGGAAATACTGTCAAAGCGCTTTGGGCTCCTTAAAAAGGGGTAGAAAAGCGCTATATAAGTACAACCCATTTACCATTTACCATAATTACAGTACTCCCACCTTACATTCCTCAGGGACATTTGTATTAGATCTTTTAAGCAGGTGTTTTTTGTTGACATTGTTATTGCCTTCTGGTTAGCTAATGTTTGCCCTGCAGGTAATAGTCACTTTTCCACCCCTTTATATATTAGGTAGCCTAGTTGTTAAAGTGCACATCATTCATGTTAATTAAGCAATATCACATGAGAGGGAATGCTGTTTTTTTTAATTTGAGCACTGCTGTGATTCGGTTAAAGGTAATCATAACATAACATTCTCATATAATATGTTAATTTGCTTTCTTTAAGTAAAAAAAAAAAGGTCAAAGACAAAGCTATTCGGTTTCTTGTGAGTATATACACTTCACTGCCGATGTGGGGGGGCGCCACCTAAAATCTTGCCTAGGGCGCCAGATTGGTTAGGGCCAGGGTCTGCCCCCGCAGAATGCCCAAGTTTGAGTAATATAATAATTCTAGCACCGCACATTTTTGTGGCATGCCCCCCCCCCCCCCCCTCCCCCACCAAGAAGGAGCCCACCCCAGTTTTTTGTTTACATTGTTATTGCCTTCTGGTTAGCTAATGTTTGCCCTGCAGGTAATAGTCACTTTTCCACCCCTTTATATATTAGGTAGCCTAGTTGTTAAAGTGCACATCATTCATGTTAATTAAGCAATATCACATGAGAGGGAATGCTGTTTTTTAATTTGAGCACTGCTGTGATTCGGTTAAAGGTAATCATAACATAACATTCTCATATAATATGTTAATTTGCTTTCTTTAAGTAAAAAAAAAAAAGGTCAAAGACAAAGCTATTCGGTTTCTTGTGAGTATATATACACGTCACTGCCGATGTGGGGGGGCGCCACCTAAAATCTTGTCTAGGGCGCCACATTGGTTAGGGCCAGGCCTGCCCCCGCAGAATGCCCAAGTTTGAGTAATATAATAATTCTAGCACCGCACATTTTTGTGGCATGCCCCCCCCCCTCCCCCCCCCAAGAAGGAGCCCACCCCAGTTTTTTGTTTACATTGTTATTGCCTTCTGGTTAGCTAATGTTTGCCCTGCAGGTAATAGTCACTTTTCCACCCCTTTACATATTAGGTATAGTTGTAAGCCTAGTTGTTAAAGTGCACATCATTCATGTTAATTAAGCAATATCACATGAGAGGGAATACTGTTTTTTTAATTTGAGCACTGCTGTGATTCAGTTAAAGGTAATCATAACATAACATTCTCATATAATATGTTAATTTGTTTTCTTTAGGTAAACAAAAAGGTCAAAGACAAAGCTATTCGGTTTCTTGTGAGTATATACACTTCACTGCCGATGTGGGGGGGCGCCACCTAAAATCTTGCCTAGGGCGCCAGATTGGTTAGGCCCCCGCAGAATGCCCAAGTTTGAGTAATATAATAATTCTAGCACCGCACATTTTTGTGGCAAGAAGGAGCCCACCCCAGGGGTGCCATGCAGCACAGGTGCTTGAACCCTGATAACTTCATGCCTTCTTGCATTATTACAATCTGACATGACTTTTTTTTTTTTTTAATACCCCCCAAAAAAAAGGGGGTCATTCAGGCACCCTTTTCTTCTTTATTGTTATTAAGATGCTGATGATTTTGAAGGGTGCAACTGAGCAGCATCCAAGTGCTTTTGTCCTCCTGGGGGCCTTTAAAGGTGGCGTCTGCATGTCTGACTCCGCCACTCACTGATTTGCAGTTAAGGTGGCTGTAAGTACATTTCCACCATAGGAGAACAAATCGCTGACAAAGGCGCGCCTTCTCCCATTCAGCTGCGTCGTTAGGACAACCCAAAAAGTATTCCCGGGATAATAAGTTGCACTTCAAAGACCACTTTTCTTTTTTTTTCTCCCTTTTTTCCTTCAAGGGTGACCGCCTCTCTTCTTCTCGTTTTTATTAACTCTCCCGTCTTCTTCACGCCATGCAAGATGTTTATTTGTGCAGGATTCACACTCCCTTGCAGGGGAAATAAGTTATTATTCAAGTGGGTTATTAAAGTGGATTATTAAAGTGCTTTTTCTTTGGCAAAACTTCTGCCACAATTGCAGTCTTTTTTAAAGCTGCTTTAAACGAGCTCGTAATGTCTTTTAATGATGAGCGCACGTCAGAAAAAGCCTAGCGTCGTCGTTATAATGCAATTACATTCAATTATTTGTCATTTTTATGACATTTTTAATGAAGCCATAAAACATAATGCAAGTAGGGTTTTTTTTTAAAAGTATGATTTGTTTTTATTTTGAATTACTTCCATTAGAGATACAGTAGAAAATGCCATATTGCAAGTGTTATTTGACTTTTAATATAGCATAAAATCGTCATTATAATGCAATTACATTAGATTAGTTGTCATTTTTGACCTGTTGTTCTCTGTGTTTTTAAAATTTAAAATGAATTTTTACTGTTTTAATTGGTTTTACCCTTTAAAATCATTTTTAATCATATTTATTTTATATTGTTGTTTTTTTGTATTTCATTTTTGTTTTTATTCAGTATTTGAATATTGTTTTTAATATTGTTGTGTAGCACTTTGGAAACATGTTGTTGTTTAAATGTGCTATGTAAATAAAGTGGATTGGATTGGATTTTTAAGACATTTTTAATGACGCCATAAAACATAATGCAAGTAGGGTTTTTTGAAAAGTATGATTTGTTTTTATTTTGAGTGACTTCCATTGGAGATACAGTAGAAAAGGCCATATTGCAAGTGTTATTTGACTTTTAATATAGCATAAAATCGTCATTATAATGCAATTACATTAGATTAGTTGTCATTTTTGACCTGTTGTCCTCTGTGTTTTTTAAATTTTAAATTTCTATTTACTGTTTTAATTTGTTTTACCCTTTAAAATCAATTTTAATCATATTTATTTTATATTGTTGTTTTTTTGTATTTCATTTTTCTTTTTATTCAGTATTTGAATATTGTTTTTAATATTGTTGTGCAGCACTTTGGAAACATGTTGTTGTTTAAATGTGCTATGTAAATAAAGTGGATTGGATTGGATTTTTAAGACATTTTTAATGAAGCCATAAAACATAATGCAAGTAGGGTTTTTTGAAAAGTATGATTTGTTTTTATTTTGAGTGACTTCCATTGGAGATACAGTAGAAAAGGCCATATTGCAAGTGTTATTTGACTTTTAATATAGCATAAAATCGTCATTATAATGCAATTACATTAGATTAGTTGTCATTTTTGACCTGTTGTCCTCTGTGTTTTTAAAATTTTAAATTTCTATTTACTGTTTTAATTGGTTTTACCTTTTAAAATCATTTTTAATCATATTTATTTTTATATTATTGTTTTTGTTGTTGTTTTTTTGTATTTAATTTTTGTTTTTATTCAGTCATTGGTGGAGCTAAAGATAATATTTGAATATTGTTTTTAATTTTGTTGTGCAGCACTTTGGAAACATGTTGTTGTTTAAATGTGCTATGTAAATAAAGTGGATTGGATCGGATTTTTAAGACATTTTTAATGAAGCCATAAAACATAATGCAAGTAGGCTTTTTTTTGGAAAAGTATGATTTGTTTTTATTTTAAATTATTTCCATACAGTAAAGAGAGAAAAGGCCATATTGCAAGTGTTATTTGACTTTTAATATAGTGTTATATTTTAAACTCAGATTTTTTTGTTCCAAGTAATGTATTTGCAATCCTTATATTTATGTATTTTGTCATTATTTTTAAATGGTATTTATTTCCTATAACGGCAATAACGTGCATGCAAGAACGGAAAAGCACTAATAATGCAAAGACATCATAATAATGAGGTTTTTTTTGCGTAATTGGAGTCCACTCTTGATTTGTGCACCAATTTAGTATTTAAATGCATATTCTTCTTCAATTTTTTTATTTTTTTATTTATTTGATTTAGAACACCTTCCCCGGCCACGAAGGGCCTCCAAGCGGCCGAGCAGCCTTCCTGTGCGGGACTTCTGCAGCCCTTTGAAGCGGTGCGTAAAGGCCCCCCTGCGCGCACACACTAGGCCTTAATAATGCAAGAAATAGAAATAATATCTGATGTATGTTGATTTATATTCAGTTTTTCCCCCTGCAGGTCCCCCCCCCCCCCCTCACAAAAAAAACTGCTTTTAAGGTGAGATTTACTAAATTCCTTAGAAATAAAACATCCATAATAATAATAACCATGTGACACATGAGTTAAACATTACGCTGTGGTATTTATTTTTGCATTATTGTTTTTTTTAATATTGTAAATAGCATTTTGAACATCAAAGGGTTGCACATTCGTAACCCATCTTTTTTTTTTTTTTTAAATATCCATCATATCCGACTGGCACCATGCACCTCAACAAGTCACTTTTTTAACAAAAAAAAACAAAAAAAACAAGGCATGCGAGAGATTTAAAAAATAAAAAAATTCACATTACACAGCCTATTCAAGTCATTTTTTGTTTGGAAAAAAACTTCTTTTTTTTATATATATATAATAATAATTACAAAAAATCAGCAAAAAGTTACCAAAAAGTATCAGCAGGTTACTATAGGGCATCACCAAAAAACTGGTTTTATTATTATTATTATTATTATTATTATTATTATTAATATGAATCTTTGGTGCTTTTGTCATTTCCCAACATTTAAAAACCAGTGAATAAATTACAATTATAACAATTAAAAAAACAACACATGATATCACAAACATATTTACAACCAAGCCTGTCTTTTTTTTTTTTTTTTTTGAAACATCTGGGGTCTCTTGGGACTTTTCCTTTTGCATAAAATATAGACTTAAATAGCTCTTAAATATTACAAAAAAGGAACCCTTGGGAGTTTTTTTTTTTGTTTTTATCAAAAATTGTACCTCGGTGGCCCAGAAGAAGCACACTAAATGTAGGACACTTGTTGGACTGCTTTTTTTAATATTGCTGTCATTTTTTTAATATGAAAAAAAATGTTAATTTATTTGGAATCTCCTCTTTTAAGTTATTTTTTTTAAAATTTTTTCTGTTGTTGTTGTTGTTGGTCAATCATAGCATAGTCCTGGGGTCCGAGTCCCTGAACGAGTCCTCATCTTCCGACTCTGACGTGGGCGCCTCGCTGGAGGGGGAGTGCAGGTGGTGCTGATGATGCTGATGATGCTGCTGCTGGTGGTGGGGATGATGATGGTGTGGCTGCACCCCCCCGCCCCCCACGCCGCTGCCCTGACACACGTACCACTCGTTCAGGTTGGTGACCTGCGGGGAGATGTCGGCGGTCGAGCGGCTCCGCTGCTGCGCGTCCGGCGAGAGGGGCTCCCCCAGCGGGTGCGTGGAGGGGATGAAGGTGGTGGTGGTGGTGGTGGGGGGAGGTGGGGGCGACTTGCAGTGCACCTTCATGTGCTTGCGCAGGGAGCTGGGGTGCGTGTAGGACTTGTCGCAGCCGCGCACCTTGCAGTAGTACGGCTTGTCGGACGTGTGCACGTGGGAGTGCTTCTTCCGGTCGCTGCTGTTGGCGAACTTCCGGTCGCAGCCTTCAAACTCGCACTTGAAGGGCTTCTCACCTTTTTTTTTTTTTTTTTTTTTTTTAAAGTGGACACAAGCAAAGCACTTTTTTTTAACATCTTGAAAGCATAAACACACACACACACACACACACACACACACACACACACACACACACACACACACACACACACCTTTTTACAGTGTGAACACATGTAACATGCCTGAAGGCCCCCTATGTGTGTGTGTGTGTGTGTGTGTGTGTGTGTGTGTGTGTGTGTGTGTGTGTGTGTGTGTGTGTGTGTGTGTGTGTGTGTGTGTACCCTGAAGTGGTGTGGAGTGTGCTGCTAACCCCACGCGTAAAAAAAAAACGATGTATGCATATATGGTGCGCATGCGCATTGCCACGTCCAAGTGTTTTTATGTTTGCATTTTCGTGCAGTTTTGCTATTTACTTATTTTTACATTTTTTTAAACGCCTGCAGGGCCACTCGACTCAAGAAACCATCCATCCATCCATTTTCTACCGCCCAAGGCGTGATTATTGCGAGTTGCAAAACTTTACTCAAGACGAGTCGGTGCGTAAAAGCGCAATGTAACCACGTTTGTCAAGTTTTTAATGGAAGAAAGCGTGACATGCGTACAAAATGTTGTGTGCGTAATTACGCATTACCTGTGTGGGTCCTCTTGTGGATCTTGAGGTTCTCGGAGCGCGCAAAGACCTTCCCGCAGCCCGGGAAGGGACAGGGGAAGGGTTTCTCCCCGGTGTGCACTCGGATGTGGTTGATGAGTTTGTACTTGGCCTTGAACGCCTTCCCCTCCCGCGGGCACTCCTCCCAGAAGCAGACGTGGGTGCTCTGCTCGGGCCCGCCGACGTGCTCCACCGTGACGTGGTTGACCAGCTCGTGCATGGTGCTGTAGGTCTTGGAGCAGGTCTTTCCGTGGCTCTGCTGCTCCGGCTCGACCCACTTGCAGATGAGCTCCTGCTTGATTGGCTGCCGCATGTAGCGGAGGAAGGCCCCCGCGGGGCCGTGGGGCGCGCCGGCGGGGTTGTAGCCGTGCAGGGCGGAGGCCGCGTAGTGGTCCTGCCTGGCGGCGAAGTGGTCCGCCCGGGCGTAGATGTCCCCCGGCAGACCCAGGCGCATCTGGCCGTTGAGGGCGTGGTGCGAGCCGGGGGACGCCTGTTCGTGGAGCCCCGGGAAGAGGCCCCCGCTCTCGGCGTGGCCGTACGCACCTGTTGGGGCGATGAAGACGCCGTGGTGGTGGTGGTGGTGGTGGTGCGGCGAGGAGGCGGACTGGTCGCCGAGGGCGTGCATGGCGGAGGCGGACAGCTCCCTCCTGAGGATCAAGTCCCGGCTGCTCGGGTAGCTGCCCGAGTGGGGGTGGCCCACGCCGGGGAAGCCCACGGTGCTCTGAGCCGGAGCGAACGACGCCGCTACCGCCGCCGCCGCCGCCGCCGCCGCCGCGCTCTGCGCCTGGTGGTGACTTTGGATGTGCTGCGAGGGGCTGAGCTTGACAGCACCGGTCTGGGCCATGTGCTCCGGTCCGAATGGAGTGAGTGCCACGCCGGGGTCGTTGGCCAGCTCCCCCGGGTGGAGGTGGGCATGGTGGGAGAGCGGGTGGTGCCCCCCCAGCCCCGGGAAGCCCGTCATGTTGTGCGCTTGGGTCGCCGCCAAGTCCGCTAATCTTAACGCGGGGTTCCTCTTGCTCAAAGGGGCTTCCATGACTACTCGCACCGGTCCATGGCGCGCCAAAACATGGAAATATGATATAAGGGGCTCTATAAGTTCTTTTGTCCGGCTCCTAACTCCGCTTTCCCCCCCTTCACTCCGTCCTCCAGCGCCTGGCAGAACACACAACAGTTGGAGCGCGCAGTGGGGGGACGCGCTTTAGAAATGGCACCGCGGGTATTGGACGGATTTGGGTGACTGGCAGCTCGGCGGACGAGGCGATTGGCTGCCGTTCAGCCGAGGGGCCCAGCAGGGTTCCGCCCCCACCGACCCCCTCCCGGAGTCGAGGCCGTCGCAACTACAAAAAGTTGGGACTCGCAAAGTTGCGGGTCGCACTCGAGTCCGCGTCTGGCGCGGCGGAGACAAGTCGGATGCTCCAATGCGCAACCTTCCAAAAGTGGACATTTTAGGTGCAAACACGTCATTTACCTTTACTGAGGTAAACAAAACAAATGATTTTATTATGATTCCTAATAAAGTCTTCTTTAACATGTGCAGAAACCAACTTTTACTGTACATTCCAAATTAAAAATGTGAGCTTTAATGCCACATTACATAGAAATTACTACACTTTTCTACATTTTAACTTAAAAAAAAACAACCTTTGCAACACTTGAGCATCTGCACCTTCCACATCATTTCAGCTCTAATCATCATGTGTGTGTGTGTGTGTGTGTGTGTGTGTGTGTGTGTGTGTGTGTGTGTGTGTGTGTGTGTGTGTGTGTGTGTGTGTGTGTGTGTGTGTGTGTGTGTGTGTGTGTGTGTTTCACCTGTCAACTGTTATTTACCACCAGCTTAAAGATGGATGGTTTCACACACACACGCACACGCACCAGTCTGCGTGCGTGCAACTGAGCTCGAGTTCACAGACGGATCACACGCACGCGCGCGCACGCGCGCACACGCACATTTTTGACTGGTCCCCGTGTGACAGCGTGTCTGTCACTCAAATGTCTTCATTGTCATGTTGGTTTATGCTGCAGCTTTTTGCAAAGTGCAGGAATATTCTGCACTTTCTTACGCGCCGTGTAGTCGCTAATGTGATCAAAAGTCAAAAATGACACACTTGTAAAGGAATGATTTTTAAAAAATGGTTTTGGTAGGGTTTATTTTGTTTGTTTGGCATTAAAAAATACACGTTTTGGCTACATTGCATATAAAGGTTTCGTGTATTGAGGTACAACTTTTGTGCAGGCAGGCAATATTGTCTCACTTTAGGTTTTTTTAAATATTGTGGTATGAATTAAAGTCCAAATTTGGGGGAAAATGAGCATTTTAGTCATTTTAAATTTGCATGAATATGCAACATATGGTAAAACCCTTAAGTTTTGTACAATATATTATATTTTATTCATGTATATATATTTTTTTGTAATGTAGGGTTAAAAAATCTACTTTTATTTTATTTTTTCTAATAAAATTATTATTATTTTGGTTCAAATGTATATTCTTTTGAGCATATTTTCTGTTAAATTATTTTTTTGCAGGCATTTAGTGTTTACAATAATATTTTAGTCAACATTTAGTCAGATTGGTATTTTTTTAATATTGTGGTAAGAATTAAAGTCCACATTTGGGGGGGAATTAGCATTTTAGTCATTTTAAATTTGCACGGATATGCAACATATGGTAAAACCCTTAAGTTTTGTACAATATATTATATTTTATTCATGTATATTTATTTTTTTTGTAATGTAGGGTTAAAAAATCTATTTTTATTTTATATTTTCTCATAAAATTATTATTTTTTTGGTTCAAATGTATATTCTTTTTAGCATATTTTCTGTTAAATTATTTTTTTGCAGGCATTTAGTGTTTACAATAATATTTTAGGTCAACATTTAGTCAGATTGGTATTTCTTTAATATTGTGGTAAGAATTAAAGTCCAAATTTTGATGGGAAAATGAGCATTTTAGTCATTTTAAATTTGCACGAATATGCAACATATGGTAAAACCCTTAAGTTTTGTACAATATATTATATTTTATTCATGTATATTTTTTTTTTGTAATGTAGGGTTAAAAAATCTATTTTTATTTGATTTTTTCTGATAAAATTATTATTTTTTTGGTTCAAATGTATATTCTTTTGAGCATATTTTCTGCTAAATTATTTTTTTTGCAGGCATTTAGGGTTTACAATAATATTTTAGGTCAACATTTAGTCAGATTGGTATTTTTATTTGAGTCTTAGATGTTCTGCTCTTATTGTTAGGCCATCAAATTGGTATACATTTCATTTTTACTCAAATACATTTATATATACTACTAAAATTAATATTATTGGGTTAAATTGTGTACAAAATGTGTTAATTTACGTGTGTATTCCACTCTAGGGTATATATTGCCGTATATATTATGTGCATATTGATAACAATACAATTTTGGTCTAAATTTAGTGTAAGATGAAAATATTGTTGGCTTAAATTTAGTGTAAACACAACATTTAACCCAAATATGGCTTAAATATGGTGATTTTTTTTTATTTTTTTTAACAAATGCACAATTTTAGTGAGTGTAAATAAATTTTTCAAATTGTGCTTTGATTGTTTATCCACAAATGAGACGTTACTTCTGTTGGGGGGGGGAGAAAGCGGGTGCCGGGCGACCGCTGATAAGAGATACATACCAGGAGGACCACCCATGGGTGCCAAAATTAATATATTGCGGGGCATGTAGATCTTGTGAAATCCAAAACCAGACAGGAAAAGCAGTTTTTTTATCACATTGCAGTAAAAAAAAAAAAAAAAAAAAATCCTCATATGCACTAAATTATATTGACATACATCATTTAAAGTGAGGGGGGGGGGGTCCTACACGTCTTGCACCCCTCCTTCCCAAAAACAAAGCTTCTTTGTCACAAACGGGCTCATTTTACCGCCAAGAGTCAAGAGGGCGGCATATGTGGTCTTAAGGGGGTCAGAGGTCAAAGATCCATGAAACATAAGGTCAGCGAAAGCACCTTTGTGGCGTGTCAACATATTGAGATTGTCATAAAGTACAACACCCTCATTGATAATAATTACAATCATAAACTGGGGAGTTATTCAACTATTAATCCTTCAGCTCTCTCTCTCTCTCTCCCCCTCTCGCTCGCTCACTCCTATCCCAGACTGGAATAAAGAAGGTCTTACAAACAAAAGAGGGTCGGCGGACCTGACTTTGAACTTGGATCAGCTCCCCCCCGTTTCCCACCGTGCCCGTCCCTGAAATGGACCAGAAGACCAAGACGAAGCGTCCAGACTGGAGGCGACGTGGTCCCGCCTGCACCCAGAGAGAACTCATGGAGGAACAACAACAACAACGACGTAAGTCAACTTCCTTCCCCCCTAAAACCAAAATAAGCTGACTGGAGTTTGTAATGTGTTGCCTTCACTGTCTGCTGGGGAAAAAAACATGTTCTCTGTGCTGCTGACCTCTCAGGGGTCACCGCTGGTTCTGTTTTTGTCGTTTTGAACACTTCCATTCGAGGTGTGTGTGTGTGTGTGTGTGTGTGTGTGTGTGTGTGTGTGTGTGTGTGTGTGTGTGTGTGTGTGTGTGTGTGTGTGTGTGTGTGTGTGTGTGTGTGTGTGTGGAACAGCTTCACAGTTGTGTAATAAATATGGTGGTATTCATATTTGATGTTAATATTTAATAGGTGGCTCAGCAACACTGTCAGCACATATTGTTGATCATGCATGCAAAGCTTATGAGGCTAATTAGGCACTACATGCTAGTGGGCGGGGCTTATTTAACATCATTTACAGTAAAAAAAAAAATAATAGAGGAATTTTGCACCATGCAGGAGGAAGTCATTGTTTGAATTTTTTACTTTGAATTATTTTAAGTATAATATTACCTTTGCATGCATGGGTTATTATTAGTATGATTGCGTGTACTATTTTGTAGTCACAATGCATTTGAACTAAGTTGGATTGTTTCATGACAAATAATAATATTATTATTATGTTTAATATAACAATATTGTAGAGTGTCGTAATTGGGTTTTTTTGTATCTTTTTGTGCCTTAAAACCATGTTGTTCATGCAGTACATAGATAAATAGCATCCACCTATAGGCTTCTAGAGTGCAGTGCCTTTAAAACTTTTATATTTGTGTGCCAATTGTCATTGCAATCCATGTAAGTTATTATGCAATATGCTGTTTTATGCTTTAAAATCATGTTTTTGTGTGTTTGGACTGGATTTAGGAAGCTTTTTGACAATATGGGCGTAGTCACAATGCATTTATGACCATTTTATGTCCTAAAATCACATTTGTGCAGCACTTTTGATAGCAGCCTTTATAGTTATGATCAGTTTAACAATATATTTTTGCATTTTGTGTCACTTTTATGCAGCACATTTAATATAGATAGCAACCATTACATCTATGATTAGTTAAACAATGTGGCTAATAGTTGCGGTGCATTTTGGGCAACTACAAAATCTTAATTTTGCAGCACTTTTGATATAAATATATAGCAGCCCTCAGACTTATGACTGGTTCAACAATACATGCTCATTGCTTCAATGCATTTTGTGTCAACTTATTTCATACGAGTCATATTTTTGCAGAACATGATATAGCAAGTATTCCAATATGGAATCATAATGAGGTTGCATTTTTGGACTAATCCACGTCTAAGATCATATCACGTTTTTATAGTTCTTTTAAACCATGCATAACAATATGGGGTTACAGCCTTGAAAGTCACATTCATACAGCACTTTTGACATAGATAATATATAATCGACAATATAGCAATATAGAATCATAATTACATTGCATTTGTAACTATTTCATGCCTTAGATTAGAATCATGTTCTTATTTTTGATTTATGTGTCGGAACCCCTGTCGTAATGATTTATTTAACAATAGTGGGTTAGCATTTTGGGCTATTTTGGGCCTGAAAAGTTATATTTATCCAGCACTTTAAACAAACATGTCAACTAGTTGTGAACAATATAGAATCATAATTACAATGCATTTGTGGTGATTTAATGCCTTTGGAATAATGTATTAATTAATAGATGTTGAAACCCATGTAAAAAATAACAATATTGGGTTACAGTAACAATGCATTATGGGTATTTTGGATGGGTGTTTTATTTACATGTTGTTACAATGTATTTTGGGGCATATTTCTGCAGCCCTAGCATAATTATGATTATCCTAACAAGATTTTCCAATGCATTTGTGATTATTTTGAGTCTTATACACTTTTTCTGTAAACCGCGCGACTTATTCTCATAATTTATGCACGCATGCGCATCTTGAATAACCTCTGCACCTTTTTTTTTTAATGTCAATACCCATTCCTGATACAATAATAATAATAATAATAGATTTTATTTGTAAAAAGCACTTCACATTGAGTAAACCACCTCAAAGTGCTACAGTGTATTAAAAAATAAATAAAATAAAATAAAAAATAAATAAAAATAAAAACTAGAACAGCCAAATAGCTAAAACTAGTATGCATATATTTTCCCTTTGAAATTGTTTTTAATCTTATTTATTTTTATATTGTTTTTATATTGGTTATATATTTATTAATTTTTTTGTTTTTATTCAGTCATTGGTGGAGCTAAGGATAATATTTGAATATTGTTTTTAATATAGTTTTTAATATGGTTTTTAATATTGTTGTGCAGCACTTTGGAGACATTTTTGTTGTTTAAATGTGCTATATAAATAAAGTGGATTGGATTGGATATATCTAAAAAAAAAAAGGCTTTTTTAAAAAGAAGGGTTTTTAATAGGGATGTCCAATAATGGCTTTTTGCCGATATAGCGATATTGTCCAACTCTTTAATTACCGATACCGATATCAACCGATATATACAGTCGTGGAATGAACACATTATTATGCCTAATTTGGACAACCAGGTATGGTGAAGATAAGGTACTTTTTTTTAAAAATGAATAAAATAAAATAAGATAAATAAATTAAAAACATTTTCTTGAATGAAAAAGAAAGTAAAACAATATAAAAACAGTTACATAGAAACTAGTAATGAATGAAAATTTGTCAAATTAAGTGTTAAAGGTTAGTACTATTAGTGGAGCAGCAGCACGCACAATCATGTGTGCTTACGGACTGTATCCCTTGCAGACTGTATTGATATATATTGATATATAATGTAGGAAGCAGAATATTAATAACAGAAAGAAACAACCCTTTTGTGTGAATGAGTGTAAATGGGGGAGGGAGGTTTTTTGGCTTGGTGCACTAATTGTAAGTGTATCTTGTGTTTTTTATGTGGATTTAATTAAAAAAAACAACAACAAAAAACGATACTGATAATAAAAAAACCGATACCGATAATTCCCGATATTACATTTTAACGCATTTATCGGCCGATAATATCGGTCTGCCGATATTATCGGACATCTCTAGTTTTTAAGCCTTTTTTTTAAATCATCCACCATCTGTGGTGCCCTCAGGTGGTCAGGGAGAGCGTTCCACAGACTGTCAGCGGCGGAGCAGAAAAAAAATGTCAAAAAATGTTATTTCATAACATATTGAAAATGCCATTTTTTTTTAAAATTTTGCCAAACACAATAAAACAAATCCTTATATTTGTACATTTTTTTTGCTTATTTGCAAAGCTGTCACTGTAAAAAAAAATATATATATATATATATATATATAAAGTAGGCGGTAATTATTTGTGTGTGTGTGTGTGTGTGTGTGTGTGTGTGTGTGTGTGTGTGTGTGTGTGTGTGTGTGTGTGTGTGTGTGTGTGTGTGTGGTGTGAGAGAGAGAGAGAGAGAGAGAGAGAGAGAGAGAGAGAGGCGCTACCTACCTGCCATTGGAGGGCCACCTGGGATTGATGAGCGTGTGCGGCCAATGAGGCTGCGAGGACGCCGCCAAGTGGTCCCAGTTAAAGGGGGCGTGAGAGGAGGACGGGCCAGTCCAGGAGGATCTTTTAGGACCCTCACAGAGACCACAATCTGCCTGCTGACTCTTTCTCACAAAGACTCTGAGAGACGCGCACAGCCATTCTGTTTACTCGCAAACATTTGGTCGCCATGCTGCAACGACGCGGCGGATAAAAACAAACCCCCCAAAAAAAAAAAATTCCAAGGACGCAGAAGAAGAGGAATTTCCCCCCGAATTCAACTTTTTAGTGTTTTGACGCTCTGTGGCGGGGCGGCGTGGCGCCTGCTATGCGGTTTGTGAGTGAGACTTGTGAGATTCTTCTTGTTTTCCTTGCCTAAGAGAGACGACGCGCGCACGGCGCCATGCTGCTGGACGCCGGCCACCAGTTCCCGGGTCTGGGCTCCTTCGCCCGCCATCACCACCCCGCCGCGGCCGCCGCCGACATGCAGGACCGCGACCTGGGTCTGGCCCAGAACTCCTTCGTGGACTCGGCCCACATGGGCGCCTTCAAGCTCAACCACGACCTCTCCCCGGGGCAGAGCTCCGCCTTCAGCAGCCAAGCTCCGGGCTACCCGGCGGCGGCGCTGGGCGCGCACGCCGCCCACGTCACCTCCTACGCGGGCTCCCCGTTCAACTCCACGCGGGACTTCCTGTTCCGCAGCCGCGGCTTCGGCGACACGTCCCCGGCGGGCGGGCAGCACGCCCTCTTCGGCGCGGCGGCGGCGGGCTCCCTGCACCCGCCGCACCACCACACGGACACGCCGCAGGGCCACCTCCTGTTCCCGGGCATCCACGAGCAGCACGGCTCCGGCAACGTCCTCAACGGGCAGATGAGGCTCGGCCTGGCGGGGGAGGTGTTCGGGCGCACCGAGCAGTACCACCAGGTGTCCAGCCCCCGGACCGACCCGTACGCGGCGGCGCAGCTGCACAACCAGTACGGCTCCATGAACATGAACATGGCGGCGCACCACCACCACCACCACCACCACCACCCGGGCGCCTTCTTCCGCTACATGCGGCAGCAGTGCATCAAGCAGGAGCTCATCTGCAAGTGGATCGAGCCGGAGCAGCTGAGCAGCCCCAAGAAGTGCTGCAACAAGACCTTCAGCACCATGCACGAATTGGTCACGCACGTCTCCGTGGAGCACGTCGGCGGGCCCGAGCAGACCAACCACATCTGCTTCTGGGAGGAGTGCCCGCGGGAGAGCAAGCCCTTCAAGGCCAAGTACAAGCTGGTCAACCACATCAGGGTCCACACCGGGGAGAAACCCTTTCCCTGTCCCTTCCCGGGCTGCGGGAAGGTCTTTGCGCGCTCCGAGAACCTCAAGATCCACAAGAGGACCCACACAGGTAATGCGTAATTACGCACACAAACAGTAGATTGCACAGTACTTTCTTTTGGGGATATTTGATCTTCTTAAGCAATAATGTTAATTATCAACTCCAAAAAAGTGCGCACTTTTTACATGAAATAATTCTCTGCTGCATTAAAATGTGAGAGGAAAAAAATACTAACTTTTCCCCCCACATAAAATCTGCATAACTTGCAAATTAAATGTAATACAAATTGCATTTTATATTAAAGCGCATGTTTACAAAAAATTTTTTTTAGTTTGCCACCTTTTCAAATAAATAACGGGCCTAAACGATCCCGTTTTCGTTCGAACAAACAAGACCTCCGGTGTTTTTCGTTCACTTCTAAACTAAATGTCTGTTTTGGTTATTTTCCTTCCACTTTTACGCCCTGAAAAATAAGCCGAATTTGAGCCGAACGCTCTTCGGAATATTCGGCGTGTTTGCCTGTCACGTTTACCCACGCGCTGCTTTGATTTCACGGGGGGGCAAATTAAATACGTGTAAAAGATGGTGCTAATTTTGCATTGCGGTGGAGTTTGTTGTATTTTATTTTTTTGCTTTAAGGGGAGATGTGTGTGTGAAGGTGCTAGACAGGCCGTTACCAGCCTTTTCACATGTCCACCTATTGCTTTGGGGACCGGGGTGTGTGTGTGTGTGTGTGTGTGTGTGTGTGTGTGTGTGTGTGTGTGTGTGTGTGTGTGTGTGTGTGTGTGTGTGTGTGTGTGTGTGGGGGTGGGGGGGTGCATGATGGGTGCCATGAAAATGGCCAGGTGCTAATTAGATTTTTATTGTCTCTCAAGCAAATGGTGCTTGCCTTCTGTGGGCCTGCTTGATGATGGCCCTGCTCCCCCCCCCCCTACCCCCCCCCCCCCACTAAATCAATATGCGCATTATTTGCCCCCCCCCAACTGTCCCCAAACCCCCATTCAGCTTTGCATATGCAAGAGGGTTTTAGTTGTATTAATTTAAGTCATTGCTATATTTTCTTAGTCTTCTTTTTTTCCACATGCATTTTTATTCCAACTGGAGGCTTTTTTTTCTTTTTTTTTTAAATGCATTTTTCTCCTCCAGGAGAGAAACCTTTCCAGTGCGAGTTTGAAGGCTGCGACAGGAGGTTTGCAAACAGCAGCGACCGAAAGAAGCACATGCACGTCCACACCTCGGACAAGCCCTACCTGTGCAAGATGTGCGACAAGTCCTACACGCATCCCAGCTCCTTGCGGAAACACATGAAGGTAAACAATGCACACAAATGGGAAGAGAGGGGAAAAAAATCATGTTATAATAGCAGGGAATTAACAGGTCTAGTAGTAGCATTAAATATTAAACGTGTGTAAAAACCAAGTTATATATGTGTAATAGATGCTCAAACATCAGCATTATGCTAAAAGTTTAACAGTATTAATAGTTTTTTTTTGTTCGTGCAATATATAAATATGTTAACTTTTTTTTGCTGTGTGTAAAATCTGCACTGCAACAAAAAAATCCTATCACAAAAAATGGTTTGTTCATAATCATAAATAAGTACACTTTTTTGCAAATTTTGTAGGATAGATAATCATATTGTGCAATAAATATGTATTATGTTGCACTTTGTAGTGTTTTTAATGTGCATAGGCAGCTTTATGATTGTGTTGAGCAATAATTAATAACACATCATTTATTGTCATTTGTTTATACATTTTTGAAACATGACATTTTTTGACACACCGTTAACATGAATTCAACACAATTCCATTTTTTTTCCTCGCCCAAGAAAAATACATTTTTTTTGCTGTGTGTAAAATCTGCACTGCAACGATGAAGTCCTTCCTATCACAAAAAAATGGTTTGTTCATGCAAAGTCATAAATAAGTGCACTTTTTTTTTTGCAAATATGCACAGATAGTAGTGTAGATACATAATCATATTGTGCAATAAATATGTATTATGTTGCACTTTTTTTTTGCTCTATAGCAGGGGTGTCCAAAGTGCGGCCCGGGGGCCATTTGCGGCCCGCGGGGAATTTTTTTAACGGCCCCACGGCACGTTCTAAAAATACGATTAAAAAAATACAAAACATAAAAAGTGGTAAAAAAGAGCAAACAGGTGAAATTTAACAAGAAGATGTTGCAATGTTGACTCTAATAACACAAAGCTGCCATGCAGGCTGTTTCTTTCTTAACAACAACAAAAAAAGAATCAAATTAAATGTCATTATGAATTATTGACCTGTTCAAGGCTCCAATTATTATTATGTCACATTAAATATTACACTTTGTTGCATATTTTGTGTTTGCCATAAGTTTTTTTGTTTTTTTAAAAGAAGGGCCTAAAACGAACAAACAAAAAACATGAACAACAATAAAACTTATAATTGACGGATGGATCTGAAGTTGATCTTGAGATTATTGTGTTAAAATTAAACAGTAAAAAAAATATTTTTTTAAATTTTTTAACACTTTAATGAGAAGGACCCTTTTGGATCCTCAATAATTTTAGTGTGATTTGTTTTTTAAGTGTCATTGCTCAAAAATCAATGTTCTTATGACTTATTGACCTTTTTAAAGCTACAATTATTATATAATCTGAAATATTCCACTTAAAAATGTTATTGGGTGAAAATATTGCATTTTTTTTTTCTATATAAAAAATGGTTTTCTTTGACTAAAAGAGCATAAAACTTACATTTTTGAAAATGTTATATTGACAGATAGACCTAATGTTGATCTAGAGATTTAAGCCTTGAATAATAATAATAATAATACTGAATAATGACACATTTTTTACATTTTTTTGACCAAAACCGTTTGGTGTCCCCAGGATCAAATAAATATATACTAAATGTACATTTTTTTTATACATATATTGTACTGGTTTTTAAAATAAAAAACATCAAATTGGCCCCCGCTTGCTTTGATTTTTCAGTGTGCGGCCCCTCAGTGGAAAAAGTTTGGACACCCCTGCTCTATAGTGATTGTAATGTGCATAGGCAGCTTTATGATTGTGTTGAGCAATAATTAATAACACATCATTTATTGTCATTTGTTTATACATTTTTGAAACATGACATTTTTTGACACACCGTTAACATACAATTCCATTTTTTTTTCCTCACCCAAGAAAAATACATTTTTCTTCCTGTGTTTAAAATCTGCACTGCAACTATGAAGTCCTTCCTATCACGAAAAATGGTTTGTTTATGCAAAGTCATAAATAAGTGCACTTTTTTTTTGCAAATATGCACAGATAGTAGTATAGATACATAATCATATTGTGCAATAAATATGTATTATGTTGCACTTTTTTTGCCTCTATAGCAGGGGTGTCCAAAGTGCGGTCCGGGGGCCATTTGCGGCCCGCGGGGAATTTTTTTAACGGCCCCACGGCACATTGTAAAAATACGATTAAAAAAATACAAAACATAAAAAGTGGTAAAAAAAGAGCAAACAGGTGAAATTTAACAATAAAATGTTGCAATGTTGACTCTAATAACACAAAGCTGCCAGGCAGGCTGTTTCTTTCTTAACAAAAAAAAAAGAATCAAATTAAATGTCATTATGAATTATTGACCTGTTCAAGGCTACAATTATTAGTATGTCACATTAAATATTCCACTTTGTTGCATATTTTGTGTTTGCCATAAGTTTTTTTGTTTTTTTAAAAGAAGGGCCTAAAACGAACAAACAAAAAACATGAACAACAATAAAACTTATAATTGACGGATGGATCTGAAGTTGATCTCGAGATTATTGTGTTAAAATTAAACAGTAAAAAAAATATATTTTTTAATTTTTTTAACACTTTAATGAGAAGGACCCTTTTGGATCCCCAATCATTTTAGTGTGATTTGTTTTTTAAGTGTCATTGCTCAAAAATCAATGTTGTTATGACTTATTGACCTTTTTAAAGCTACAATTATTATATAATCTGAAATATTCCACTTAAAAATGTTATTGGGTGAAAATATTGCATATTTTGTTTTTTTATATATATAAAAAAAATGGTTTTCTTTGACAAAACGAGCATAAAACTAAAATTTTTGAAAATGTTATATTGACAGATAGACCTAATGTTGATCTATGGATTTAAGCCTTGAATAATAATAATAATACTGAATAATGACACATTTTTTACATTTTTTTGACCAAAACCCTTTGGTGTCCCCAGGATTAAACCTGAGTGGAGGCCTAAATGTATATTTTTTATACATACATTGTATTGGTTTTTAAAACAAAAAACATCAAATTGGCCCCCGCTTGCTTTGATTTTTCAGTGTGCGGCCCCTCAGTGCAAAGTCATAAATAAGTGCACTTTTTTGCAAATTTTGTAGGATAGATAATCATATTGTGCAATAAATATGTATTATGTTGCACTTTTTTTGCTTTGTAGTGATCGTAATGTGCATAGGCAGCTTTATGATTGTGTTGAGCAATAATTAATAACACATCATTTATTTATACGTTTTTGAAACATGACATTTTTGGACACACAGTAAACATGAATTCAATACAATACCATTTTTTTTCTTCCTCACCCAAGAAAAATACTTTTTTTTTTTGCTGTGTGTAAAATCTGCACTGCAACGATGAAGTCCTTCCTATCACAAAACATGGTTTGTTCATGCAAAGTCATAAATAAGTGCACTTTTTTTTTGCAAATATGCACAGATAGTAGTATAGATACATAATCATATTGTGCAATAAATATGTATTATGTTGCACTTTTTTGCTTTGTAGTGATTGTAATGTGCATAGGCAGCTTTATGATTGTGTTGAGCAATAATTAATAACAAATAATTTATTGTCATTTATTTATACATTTTATAATATATCTTCTTTTTTTTTCCTCACCCAAAAAAAGTCCATTGATACAAAGCCCTAAACTGCACTTCCGAATGGCCGTGTCATTTATTGAAGTGAGGTCCAACCTAACCGAGCTTCTTCTTTCTTAGGTGCACGAGTCGTCCCCGCCCACGTCCGACTCCTCGCCGGCAGCCAGCTCGGGCTACGAGTCGTCCACCCCCCCGGGCCTGGTGTCGCCCACAGCCGAGACCCAAAGCAACAACACCCTGTCGCCGGCCTCTGCCGTGCACAGCAGCACCAGCCACAGCGGCCTCTCGTCCAATTTCAGTGAATGGTATGTGTAGGACCCGAACTGAAGGCGTCACTCACACACACACACGCACACACACACACACACACACATTTCCCAGCACTGGACCAGGACATTAAGGACATGTGACGATGACTTAGTCTCCAGCGCCGCTTACAAAAAGTGTATCATAGGACGCTGATGTAAATAATGGCTGACTTTGTGCTCGTTTGGTCTCTTTGGTGTCTAAATGTTTCTTCGATGGTAGCTCTCTCTCTCTCTCTCTCTGTCTCTCTGAACTGGACTCTCGCGTGCACATAATACAACAACAACAACAACAACTGTACTCCATATTTCGCCCTAAACTTGGAAACTCGATTGTATTATAGGAAAACGAATAAGAAGAAGCGGAAAGGGTGCCAAAGTTGAACACGGACATTTTGATCATGCTTTGTGAATGTACATTATGTTTTATTTTGAAAAGTTAACTTACTTGTGTCATTCGTGTGTGTGTGTGCGTGCGTGTGTGTGTGTGTGCTCGGCAAGTTGTGGCCAGCAAACCACGGAAAGGAGAAAAAAAAAGGCTAACATTTTCTTATGTTTGTGTGTGTATTTGTAAATAGCCAACTGCCATATTTATCCATTTGTAAGTAAATTATGGTAATTACTTGCTACAGATGAAATGTATTTATAAAAGAATCTTTGTGTTTTTTTTTTGTTTTTTTTCTTGGAACTATAAATATGTATATTTTAAGAGCTTAACCCGGGCAGTTGTTTCGTCGTGCATTTTTTTGTTTGTTTTGTTTTTGGAAAGTTTAAAAAAAAATTAAAAAAAAGTGTTTTCATCCTGACTGTGATAAAACATTTGACTCCATACAAATATAATAAAATCAATTGTTGCAAGTGATATATATATACATTTTTTTTCTTCCTTCCTTGTGCCTCATTTTTCTGGTGTTTTTGCATTCGGGCATCTCACTCGACACCTAAATATTTGCCATCTGAGGTTTTATTTATATAGCACAGCATTTCCTTTAATAATAGGAAAAGGCTGTTGGCAGTCATTGTTTGGTCTATTTATCTTTACAAAAATAATTTTTGTCCTTTTTTAATAGTGAAAAAACTGAACTTTGTTGCCTCCACTTGATTAAAGACTCTTGGGGGTCCATTGGAGCTTTTTGACAAACTTAAATACCGTATTTCCTTGAATAGCCGCCGGGGCGCTAATTAATTTAAAACCTCTTCTCACTCCTGCGCTTGCCAAAAGCATGCGGGATGGGCAAGCATGCGCTAATTATTTTAAAACCTCTTCTCACTCCGGTGTTGAACTTATCATGAAAAGCACATTTAATTAAAAAAAACGTTATTATGGTCTTACCTTTACTTATAAATTATGTCTATGTGCAGCTGCTTCTGATCAAAGGCAGTCTTCCTTATCTTTCTTCAGTTTTAAAAGTCTCTGGAGATCTTCCTTTAATTATTACCTCCTGCTTCGATTGAAAGTCCAGTTTAGAAAACTGTTTTATTTTAGATATGTAATCCTCCATGTTAAAAGTGCAAGCAAACGATCGCTGCTCACGCTTGCTGCTTGCTGTCTTCTTCTGCAGGACCGGTCTTCTGCAGTACTGGTAGTCGCAAGAAGGATCACTAGCACCCTCTACCACCAGGAGGCGGGAGTCATTTAATGACTCATATTTGACCCGGCGGAAGTGCCAAGCATGCGCTAATTATTTTGCGAAACGAGTTTGACCCGGCTGTAATTCTAGGCAGGCGAATACTATATTCCCGGCGGCAATTCAAGGAAATACGGTAAATAGTTTTTTAAAGTGGGAGGAGCTTGCGCTATTTACAAAACAGAGACGTACCGTGGTCAGTGTTCGGTCTATACGAAAGATAGCGAACATCACCTGTGTTTGGTCTGTGGTCCTGGCATGTCCACTAATCGAGGTAAAAAAAAAACACCACCAAAAGGGCATTTTGTAGCCTCCAACCTCAAATGTTAGTTGTGGCTTCATTGTAGTCACTATACGGTCGGTGGTCCTGGCTGGTCCAATAGGGCAGACGTTAGACTTGAACTTGTTGTTAGCGCCGTGCTAGTTAGCGGACATTCAGTCAGCATATTTTGGCGACCAATATTGTCCAATTGAAGGTCTTTTACGTATGACTAAAATCTTAAAAGGCAATATATGCATATACAATTACGTAATGTTCTTTAGTAAAAAAAATACATTTTCTCGTCTTGACTTTGGCTTATAAAAAAGCGCCCTTAGGGGTTGTCGGGCTTTCTTACAGTCGTACTAAAGTCTCGAACTTACTTCATGGAAGTCTAAGGAGAGGATGCTGTGTGGTCCTGGCTGGTCCACGTGCAGCTATTTACTCATGATGAGGTATAATTGATCACGTTGTCGTGTGATTAGCAAATTGATGTCAATCCCGTCTCATGGTTAATTCTGGAGGTCTGAGGTGTGGGGGCCTCCTAGTCAGTGTTTGGTCTGTGGTCCTGGCTGGTCCGTGATTTTCACTTTTGGGGAATGTATCGTGAAGTTGTCGTGTGTTACGTAACTTGGTTTGATTATGGGTATCTAAGAGGGGTCTTGTTGTGCTTGCATTGTAGTCTGTGTGGTCCTGGCTGGTCCAGTAGGTGTTTGACTTTGCACGTGTGATTTGTGATGAGTTCTGAAAGTCCAAGTTGGCGTTAGAGAGGCTTGTCGTACGTACTGTAAGTTGTACGGCTATGTGGTCCTGGCTGGTACACTTGAATATTTAAAAAAAAATTTAGGGATGTCCGATAATGGCTTTTTGCCGATATCCGATATTCCGATATTGTCCAACTCTTTAATTACCGATACTGATATCAACCGATATATACAGTCGTGGAATTAACACATTATTACGTCTAATTTGGACAACCAGGTATGGTGAAGATAAGGTACTTTTAAAAAAAAATTATAAAATAAAATAATATAAATAAATTAAAAACATTTTCTTGAATAAAAAAGAAAGTAAAACAATATAAAAACAGTTACATAGAAACTAGTAATGAATGAAAATGAGTAACATTAACTGTTAAAGGTTAGTACTATTAGTGGAGCAGCAGCACGCACAATCATGTGTGCTTACGGACTGTATCCCTTGCAGACTGTATTGATATATATTGATATATAATGTAGGAAGCAGAATATTAATAACAGAAAGAAACAACCCTTTTGTGTGAATGAGGAGGGAGGTTTTTTGGGTTGGTGCATTAATTGTAAGTGTATCTTGTGTTTTTTATGTTGATTTAATTTAAAAAAAAAAAAAAGATACAGATAAAAAAACAAAACGATACCGATAATTTCCGATATTACATTTTAACGCATTTATCGGCATCTAAAAAAATGTTTTACCCTTTGAACATTTTCTATTTCCAATTTTGTCGTTTGGTTCTGAAGGTTTTAATAGGGTGCACGTTAATATAGGAGATACTTTTTCACTTTGTTGCACATGCAGTATCCGGTCCTGGCTGGTACACAAGCATTTTATTTTTATTTTTTACTTTTTTAAAAAAATATATAGTTTTATTTTGTTGTTGGGTTCTGGAAGTCCAAGAAGGAGGCTTTATTGTGAGTATTGTGTTGTCTGTATTGTGTGGTCCTCAGTCTGTGCGGTCCTGGCTGGTCCATGTGCAGATTTGAGACTTTTGGACTGGTCCGAGACACACACGTCTGATCCAATCCAATCCAATCCAATCCACTTTATTTATATAGCACATTTACACAACAAGAATGTTTCCAAAGTGCTGCACAGCCATGTTAAAAACAATATTAAAAACAATATTAAAAACAATATTATGCTACACCAATGACTGAATAAAAACAAAGAATAAATGAATAGAAAACCAATACAGAGACAATATAAAAAATAAATATGATTAACAGCGATTTTTAAAGGGTAAAACCAATTAAAACAGTAAAATAGACATCAAAATTTATTTAAAAAACCACACAGGACAACAGAGGACAGAAGACCACACAACTCACGTAGTGTTAAAAGCCAAAGAATAAAAGTGGGTCTTAAGACGAGACTTAAAACACTCCACTGTGGAAGCAGTTTGACTTCCGACATGCACGACAATTCACCAACAAGGTGACTTATTTACGTGCAACACGTGTCTGTTCCCAGGACACCTCACCACTTTTTCCCCCTGAGTTGTGTTTTAGTTTCCAACACGGTGCTGAGCAGCGTCACACGGTGTGTTTCTCTACAACGACAACAATAATAATAATGATAATAATAAACCATAAGCAAGGAGCGGCCCAGTGACCTCTGAGGAGGAAGAAGCCACTAGCCGCAGGGAGGAAGAAGAAGCCGCTAGCCGCAGGAAGCGAGGAAAGGTCATTTATGCTCAGTGGGTCCACATGGCGCTCGGTTCCTGTTCTGCTCCTGCTGGGCTCATATCGATCCACCGCTGAAGGATGCAAGCTTCTTTTTTTTCCTCCCCCCTTCTTCTTTTTTAGTCTCTTGTGGAACTGTTCCGTGTTGAGAAGTCATTTTTTACAGTACAAACGCGCATATTTTATGCACTAACTTGTATTATTTTTTTTATTATTATATTTTGGGGGATTTTTTTATAAACTTTTATTTATAATATGCAACATTTACATAGAATAATAATCAAAACAAGTACGGACACAGTACAAAAACAGCGCCAGGGGGTTGTAAACTCAATAAAGCAGGGGTGTCCAAACTTTTTCCACTGAGGGCCCCACACGGAAAAATTAAAGCATGTGGGGGCCATTTTGATATTTTTCATTTTCAAACCATAACAAAATATAAAGATTTTTTTTTACCTTTTAGGGCTCCCGGGGACCATAAAAGGTTTCAGTTATTAAAATGTTAAAAATAAGTGAAATTATTAGTTTTTTAATTTATTTAACGCTTACAGTAAATCTCTATATCAACTTCAGGTTGATATAAAGTAATAAAAAAAGGTTTTATGCCTTTTCTGTCAAAGACAACCTTGTTTTTTTATAGTAAAACTGAAATATGCGGTATTTAGTAATTAGAGCCCTAAAAGTCAATAATGCAGGACACCATTGATTTTAATTCTTTAATATTTTTGAGTAATCACAGTGAAAAGTTAAATCCCACTAAATATATTTGGGATCCAAAAGGTCCCCCACTCATAAAGTGATACATTTGTATTAGTTTTTTTTTTTAACTTTCAACACTTAAGTTACAAGATCAACGTCAGATATATCTGTCCATTTTACATTTGAACTATTATTTTGTTTGTTTTATGCTCTTTTGTCAAAGAAAACATTGATGTATTTATATGGCAACCACACAATGTATGCCATATTTTCCACATAAAACATTTTAAAGTAAAATATTTTAAGTAATTGGAGATAAATTTTTTTATTTTTTTGAGCAATGGCAAAAAAATTAAAATAAAGATAGACACAAGAAAAAAACAGCTTGCATGACAGCTTTGTGTCAACATTGCAACTTTTTCTAGTTAGATTTCACCTCATTCCACTTTTTTTAATCCATCCATCCATTTTCTACCGCTTGTCCCTTTTGGGTCGCGGTGGGTGCTGGAGCCTATCCCAGCTGCATTCGGGCGGAAGGCGGGGTATACACAAGTCCACACCTCATCACAGGGCCACTTTTTTTTAATGTTTTTTTTAAATTTTTGCAATAGCATTTCCAGAATGTGTGGCGGGCCGGTAAACAATTAGCCGTGGGCCGCAAATGGCCCCCGGGCCGCACTTTGGACACCCCTGCAATAAAGTAACTAAAACAGAATGCAAAAAAATATATATGTAGCAAAATGTCAAGCCATAGGCTCACACAAGTTCTGTAAATAATCCAAATTTGGAGCACAGCATCATAGTTTTCACAGCTTTTTGGTTGTTAGAGGTAGAAAGCGTTTTAAAGTAAAGTTCTAATTATTTTTTAAAGGGCACAAAAAACAGGCCGGGTATTGAGAAACTTAAATTTATGAATATAAAACTTAGCCAATAGTATAATGAGGTTGCACGGGTAAAATTATTTAAAGCTGTTTTGAATGCAGCTCTATGACGTCACACTATTTCAATATATTTTCATGGTTTTTAATGTTTACCATTTAGGATACATATTTATTATGGACATTTAGATTTGATCACGTAAATTGTATTTTATTGCGTAACTTTTATTTATGTATTTACGTAAGATTTACGTAAAGGTTCCAGAAATAGTGCGCCTCTATGGAATTGAATTGTGTGTGTATCAATACGCGGGGGACGCATCACGACATTTTTTTTTCTTTTTAAATTCGTTTGCAGGTATTCATCCGCAGGCCTCACAGGCCACAACAGTTTCTACATTGTATTATTTCACATCTTTTCTGACGTACTTTGGCAGTACAACATCGAAAGGTAACGAAACTTTAATGTGTTTATGCTTCAGAAAGTTGAACAATTCATGATTAAAGCGATTAATACGTGTTACGGTGACGTGTATTGTACGTTTGTGTGCTGCGGCTCTTCAGCTCGTATAGGCCGTCAGGCGGTGGAAAAATGTGAAACAAAACACTTTATAACCACACACAAATTCAATTAAATTGAATTAATTGTGTAGTTGCCAGGTCGACTCATTGGAATGCCGACTTTATTATTATTGCTATAATATATAGAAATAATTCTTCGTCATTGCATCTGCGCCACCTGTCAGCAATTATGCTAAATGACGTCATTCAACCACACCAGATTGTCGTATTTACCCAAATTGAACGGTTTTAACCACGTAAACTATTTAATATATATATATATATATAATATATATATATATTATATATATATACTTGTTTTTTTTTTAAATTAATTTGATAGGGAAATCATAATACAGGTACTGAGAAAACAGACACGTTGTTGCCTCCACTTGATTAAAGACTCTTAGGGGTCCATTGTAGCTTTTTGACAAACTTAAAGAAATACATTTTTTTTAAAGTGGGAGGTGCTTGAGCTATTTACAAAATAGAGAAGTATCGTGGTCATATACACATATTTTTTTTTCTTCCTTGTGCCTAATTTTTCTGGTGTTTTTACATTCGGGCATCTCACTCGACACCTAAATATTTGCCATGTATTTTATTTTTATAGCACAGCATTTCCTTTAATAATAGGAAAAAGGCTGTTGTAGTCATTGTTTCATCTATTTATCGACTTTATCTTTACAAAAATGATTTTTGTCCATTTAATAGTGAAAAAATTGAACTTTGTTGCCTCCACTTGATTAAAGACTCTTAGGGGTCCATTGTAGCTTTTTGACAAACTTAAAGAAATATTTTTTTTTTAAAGTGGGAGTAGCTTGAGCTATTTACAAAACAGAGAAGTATCGTGGTCATATACAATTTTTTTTTCTTCCTAGTGCCTAATTTTTCTGGTGTTTTTGCATTCGGGCATCTCACTCGACGCCTAAATATTTGCCATGTATTTTATTGTTATAGCACAGCATTTTCTTTAATAATAGGAAAAAGGCTGTTGCAGTCATTGTTTGGTCTATTAATCGACTTTATCTTTACAAAAAGGATTTTTGTCCATTTAAGAGTGAAAAAATTGAACTTTGTTGCCTCCACTTGATTAAAGACTCTTAGGGGTCCATTGGAGCTTTTTGAGGTATAATTTATCACGTTGTCGTGTAACTAGCAAATAGATCTCAATTTTGTGAAATAGTTTACGGGGGTGGGAGGGAGTGTTATTATTATTATTATTTATTTATTTATTTATTTTATTATTTAACTTTTATAATTTTTCTGTAATTTTTGTATTTGTTTATTTTTTATAGTAACTTTTTTTTTGTCCCCTCCCCCCAAAAAAACATACAAAAATTACAGAAAAAAAATAAAAGTAAAATAACACTCCCTCCCAACCCCGTAAACTATTTGACACAATAAATGACTGTTTAAGTTTACACAGTCACTTAAATACAATGATAATAACCTTGATAAATCGATAGCAATGTGTTTAAATACGCTCAAGTGCAATTATCTCACGTTAATCTCATGCAAACTCTTGTTTGGGCTGCTTTCGGGATTATTTTAAAGAGCATAATCTTTAACATACAAATAGCACTAATATTGCTTCAATAATCCAAACGTTAGTAATTTATTTCATGTTGTTTTTTGGGGGGTTGCCATTATTAAAGCTGACTTTGCACACTTTTAAAGTGCAGGGTGGTTAAAGTTGATTAAAGTTAAAGTTAAAATGGGCCTTTTTTGACCATTTGCAATGTTTGATATTTAATATATTTGTATGTGGTTTCATTTAAGTCAGGGGTTTACTGGAAAAGAAGCCAAATCTGAATTTACAATTTATTTATTTATTTACAGACAGACATAGTTTTGTATTTCATTATTGTTTCTTTTGTAAATATCGGAGTCCATTCTGCAAAAAGGTAATCCCGAGAAGCACACAGTTTATGGACAGGGACCCACAGTTAAAATATACATCATCATATAATATACAAAATACAGTACAATACAATACATTTCAAAATCTACCCACCAAATACCCATTTACAATTTAATTTATAAATAAAAAAGGAATCTTTAAATCCACCAAATCAGTCTCAATATCCTATTATTCAAATTTGATTAAAAGTTTGAATCTTGAAGATCTGCGATAATCTCATCATACATACAGAGGTCAAGACCAAAATTATGCGACTAATGTGAATTCCTCAACCAGAAGGGGTTTGCTAAATGTACTAAGCATAACGTTGCAATAAATTTAGCTTAAAACGCTTTTTAAAAATGTTTAAAGAATGTGATTCTTTTATAGAGCTATGGATCTCCTTCCAGATCATCGGGCCTCTACAGGCTTTACTAAAGCTTGTACACTTTAGATGACAATTCTTCCCTCTTATTAAAGGTTTATGTCTATGAGAAGTAGTGGTCACTGGAATGAGCTGGCAGAGTCTAGAATTTAATCCATATACTACGTTATACATAATACAAGCACTGTGGAATCTGTCGCACTCGGTAAGCTTCAGAAGATAATTGTACCCATAAAAAATCAACAATCATATTGCCATAACAGCTGCATATAATATATGGGGAGCTGCGGATTTTTAACTTCCACTTTGTCCAAAATGTACGAAAATATCCAAGACACATCTTGCCTTTTTGACATTTGAACAAACACAAAAGCCATGCAAAACGTTGTGCACCTTTTTAGTGCAATTTTGCTGGGAACGAATCCCGTCCCGACCAGAATAGCTCCGTGAGACATCAGAAGAAATGACGTCACGTAGCTCAGTCATTAGGCGCAGATAGCGAAAGCAGGAAAAACAATGGACCGGAAAAAGCGCTCCGAGGTGTAATAAAGTTCAAAACAAAAGGTATAATCCAATGAATAACTTTACTGAGAGATTTGAGCAGGGTACAAACACATGACCAACACTTTTACGACCAACCGGAAACATAGCAACCAGGCTAGCAACGCACCTCCTTTACGGCAGCTGTCGCAACGTTCTTAAAGCAACCGCAGCACATACATATATATACAACACAGCTCCCTTTTTTAACTTTTGTTTTTCTTTCCTTGTAAACAAAACAAAATCACACTGTAGATGTGTTGTCTGTCTAATTATAAATAATGCAGACGAGGCGTGTTGGCTGAGTTCTTGACGTTTACTTTCACAGCGTGCTCATAACCTCATTCTTAGCTGCCGGCGTGACGACATGCAACACCACTTTTCGGGGCTACCGCGCATGCTCGTCACTCCCGTTGCATGCTGGGTAGTGTAGTTGTTATATTCCCTAGCTCATAACATCACGTCTTTCCCCCTATAAAGAAATAATGTTAACTCAATAAAGTGTATTTCTTTTTTTAGCTTTAACTTTTCATTTTTTAGCATTGTAACCACATTTGCAAACAACTTTTCTCTTCATAGAATTTTCTTTCAATAAAGAAATAAAGTGCAAAAATGTCAAAGCATCATAACAAACAGTTATGTCAACACTTTTTTTATTTTTTTAAAATTTATTTATTTATTTATTTTTTTAAACCAAGAGTTCTTAACAACTCTCAAGCAGCCTCTTAGGTGGCTGAACATGTCTCTTAGGTCTAGACAGTCTCTCAACAGCAGGTGACGCGGACACTGCTGTCAGTCCTTGGTCAGCAAGGTCAGGCTCCGTGTCAGCAAGTTCTGCAGGTCCAGCTGAGTCCTGTTGAGCCTTTTCCTCAGTAATAGCTGTACTTAGTATGTTCCAATAGCAGCAGAAGTGCACTTTTTGGAGAGCTGTATTTTCAGTTTTGTGCCCAAGGGACTGATTTTATTTAACCCTATATTATTATTTATACACCTATAGTGATCACAGAGACATGTTGTTTTTTTGTTACTGTATATATTTGTTTTTCTGAAAAACCCCACTTAATATACTTTGGGTAACAACAGTCAATATTTATTTATTTATTTATTTATTTTTAGGGGGGTAACAGTCAATATTTTTTAGATTTTATTTTTTTCTTATATAATAAAAGTGAGCTTTTGTTAAACCAAATATCGTGTGTTTTTTTCCATATACAACAAACCTATCTGGACTCGATAAGAGAATCGATAAGGAATCGGTTCGATAAGAGGATTCGATAATGGGCTCGAACTCGATAATTTCTTATCAAACATCATACCTAAAGGTACGTACCGAACCAAAATTTTTATATACCGTTAAACCCCCAACTAATACAGAAAAAAAAGATATATTTGCAAAACGTTTGGACACCACCTCAGTCAGTAAAAACGACCAAAAACAAAGTGTGAGAACATTTTACTTTTGACAGGATCCATTAAAAAGAACCCATTGACCCAAAATAGTTCCCCTGACCTAAAGTATTATTAAGTGTGATTTGTCATTCTCTCAGTTTTTTCCTCCTTTCTACGCCTCCCTCCCTCCCTCCCTCCCTCCCTCCCTCCGTGTGTGTGTTGGCACAGAGGTCCACATACAGCAGCCTTCCTGTGCAAATCTGCCGCCTTTCATCCGAGATCTTGCAAAACCTGCCTTTTCCTCACATACGCATGAACCTCAGGGCCCGAATGGCTTCCTCCTTCAAGGAAGCCGCTACTCCCACTTTACAGCGTAAACATCCGATAGGTTTCAGTGGACCACAACACTTGACAAGAAAAAAAAAATGAAAATGCTGACTCGCACAGACTGAGGAGGTGTCTTATTGTTGTCCGCTTTTTTCTCAAACACCCTAAAAGTGTTAGAATGCAGCCGAGCCCTCGCAATGTTGGAGATTTGGCTTCCTGTGCCGTGTTTTAGTGGACTTGCTAGCAAGACCTCAAGTTGGACAATTTTGGGTAAAAATGCCAAAAACATGACCAGATTTCACCAAATCTCGAAGATTTTAGCTCCGTGTTTTGTCCGTTGTCAAACTAAAGCTCTGCGGGCCAAAACCGGTACCTTGCATCATTTTATGTGGCCTGCCAACGACAAGTCGCCACCTCATAAATGGTCATCCGGAAAATATATTTGAAGCCAGCAAAGGTAAACATCAGTTAGTGTTTTGAAGGAGGATAGAGATGCCCTTTCTTTTATACCTGTTGGGAGCGCATTCCACATTGATGTGGCATAGAAAGAGAATGAGTTAAGACCTTTGTTAGTTCGGAATCTGGGTTTAACGTGGTTAGTGGAGCTCCCACTGGTGTTGTGGTTATGGCAGTCATTTACGTTAAGGAAGTAGTTTGACATGTACTTCGGTATCAGGGAGGTGTAGCGGATTTTATAGACCAGGCTCAGTGCAAGTTGTTTCACTCTGTCCTCCACCCTGAGCCAGCCCACTTTGGAGAAGTGGGTAGGAGTGAGGTGTGATCTGGGGTGGAGGTCTAGAAGTAATCTGACTAGCTTGTTCTGGGATGTTTGGAGTTTAGATTTGAGGGTTTTGGAGGTGCTAGGGTACCAGGAGGTGCATGCGTAATCGAAAAAGGGTTGAACGAGAGTTCCCGCCAGAATCTTCATGGTGCTTTTGTTGACCAGAGAGGAGATTCTGTAGAGAAATCTTGTTCGTTGGTTGACCTTTTTGATTACCTTGGTTGCCATTTTATCACAGGAAAGATTAGCCTCTAGAATGGAACCTAGGTAGGTGACCTCATCTTTCCTGGTGATAACAATGTCACCCACTTTTATAGTGAAGTCATTGACTTTCTTAAGGTTGATGTGGGACCCAAACAGGATGGATTATGTTTTACCCAAGTGTATGGATAGCTTGTTGTCAGCGAGCCAGGTGCAAGTTCTACAGAGCTCAGCACTGAGGATTTTCTCCACCTGTGACTTGGAGGTAAGTTTATGTTTGACTTTTTCATGGGGACAATGCTGATCACATGTGTTGTCATTGCAGATTACAGATGCCTTGATAGTAGTCAGTCATCCCGCTGAATCAACTGTTTTTAACATAACTGAAGCATATACATTGTTATATCAGTGACACGGACTGGGCATGCTGGCATTTTTTCTTGTTTCTCAATCTAGGAAGAACATGACATCAACTTGCGACGCACTCTGGTTCCTCTGGGAGGATGACACTGAATTCTACAAAACCTGTAATGTAAGTATGTCTCTGCAGCCAGCGTTATGCTTCACTCTCTCACACACACAGTGACTGATCTCTCTGTGCTTGGAGGGGAGATTTGAGGAGATGATGATGTTGAGGAGGAGGAGAGGGGGACTATGCATACTGTATGTTTTGGCTCTACAAACAAGAATTGTGTGACATCCTTCTGGATTGGTTATAATTGATTTTCTTGTGTTTTGCAGGGTGAAGATGAGATGGAGACCACTGGCGTTTCTCTCTGTGGCCCCTGACTCCACTGGTTCCAGCCCGGAGAACATGTCCATCGTGATAGAGGATGAAGTTATGAGCGAGCTTCCCAGGTTGGCTGATGCATTTGTGGTGCTGCTTGGTTTAATGTATGCATTACACTTAGATGATCCAAAGAAACTCACTCACACATTCACATTCATCCAGAAAGTCCTGCTGTGTCTGGATAATGACAAAGCACTGACGCCATGCCTACTCTCCCTGAAAAATGAGTTAAAGGAGTAAAGAAGCTGAGAAATGCATGGCTGCACTCATTAACCATGCATAAATGTGCTTCAGATCAGCATCATTATTGCAGCCATATTGTTCTACTGTTAACATGTCTGATTTTGATTGACATGTCTGTTAAAATGTTGAAAGCACTTTTGCGTTTGCCCAGTGGGCTTTTAATAAGTTTAGAATGAGAGGTAAATATTTTGTTCATTTTGTTGTACTGCCTCCTTGACCTCACTGATCGGAGTCAGCCCTCAGTTGTAATGATGATTCAGTTATTTATTTAGATTATATTTTCTTTTATTTATTGTATTTTATTTGGTATGTTTTTTTATTTTCCTCATTTGCACAAATTTAGATGTCTGTGCTGCTGCTTTCATAAGTTTTTTTTCTCCCTTGAGAAAATACAGTGCAGAGAAAGGGAAGTTTGTTCATCCCCAATTATTCAAAATAGGCTGCTAAATAATATTTGTAAAAAAAAAAAAGAAAAAAGTTTGACTCCAGGTGTTGCACTTTAATGTTATTCGACATTTCACAGTTTTACTAAGCCTGTTCTGGGGAAAAAAAGCTATTGCCTTTTTAAAAGGTAGGTTTTAAGGTGCTGTTTTATATATACCCTAATACATTTTTGACATTTTGACAGTAACACTTTAGTCAAGAACCTTTTATTGCATGGATGATGTTTCTCTTGCACAATCAAAATACATACGTGATTATAGTTCTACAGTTACATGTACACAACAATCTGCACAACTAAATCTGCACACTTAGTTTTTTTTTGGCATGTCTTTAGGGACAGAACCTCTCAGAAAACACAGCTCTCTAAAAACAGGGCGTCTTGCACATTAAGTCGGCAAGAAGTAAATATTTTGAGTTCATAAAGGTGTATTATTTTGAGTAGGGCTGCCACAACTAATCGATTAAAATAGTTGCCGATTAATTTAGTCATCGATTCGTTGGATCCATGCTATGCGCAGAGGTTTTTATTATTTTTTTAATAAACCTTTTTTATAAACTGCAACATGTACAAACAGCTGAGAAACAATAATCAAAAGTATGGTGCCAGTATGCTGTTTTTTTCCAATAAAATACTGGATAGGATAGAAATGTAGTTTGTCTCTTATCCGATTAATCGAAGTAATAATCAACAGATTAATCGATTATCAAATTAATCGTTAGTTGCAGCCCTAATTTTGAGTAGATACTATTGATATTAATACATTGTATTCAATTATTTTTTTCAAGTCCATGTAATTTAGTTTTTATAAGTATATTCAATCAGATCATTTAAGTATGAAGACATAAATATTAAGTTAATTTAAAATGTTATATTGAACTTAGAATACAAATTAAGTCAATTGAACACATTTTTTAAGTATACTGTAACTCAAAACATTTATGATAACTTAAGTTTTTACATAATCAGTTACATCAAAAATGTTGACTTTTCTGAACTTACTCGGCGGGTTTACAGTGTGGCGCATATTTGTAAGTGTTTATACAGACACCCTCAGTGTGACCTGTATGGCTGTTGACCAAGTATGCCTTGCTGTGACAGTTTGACCCCACACTGTCACTGTTTGACCTTCAACTTCCTTACAAACCACACTGTAAAAACTGTTGCCTAGATCTAACTCAATAAAAATACGGCAACATTTTCCAAGCAATTTTTGTTAGTTTAGTCAACTAATTGGTATTTTGAGTAAGTAGAACTTAATATGCATTTAGATTTATGCAAAAAGATTAAGTTGCATTTACAGAAAAAGCCAAGAAATTGAGTAAAATCAATGTAAAAAACAGCATATTAAACACACAAGCCTTAATTAAAATAAGTAACATTTAAATGAAAAAATAATTTTTGTACTCCATTTTATTAATTTTGACCAACTTACCCTTTGTTTTGAAAATGGAAACTGCTTAAAATAATTAGCATAATACAAATCAAAACATGAAATGCCAACCTTTATTAAATCATTACCATATAAAAACAGTGGCAATGAGCTGGACAGTATGAACAGTCAACATCCATATTTAGTATTTAGTGCATAGAATGCATGACCTCAACACAGTAGTTTTCTTTTTTTAACCGTATACATATTAAAACATTTTCACAAGCCATATCCAAACAGTGTCAATAAGCTGGACAGTATTAAGTCAAGAACATCAATATTTAGTGCATAAAAGAATGCATGACCTCAGCATCTCAAGTTTTACTTAGAACATTCACAGTACAGTTTCTTGCTAAAACAATTTAACATTAAGATTATCTGTACTTTTGTAACAATTCACAAGCAGAACACCTTCACAGTAGTGTCTTTCAGTGTGTATATTTTGAAACATTTTAACTTTAACTACTCTCAGATCTCTTTCTGACCAGCTGGAGCTTCACAGTGGGGCAATTTAGTGTGTATAAAACAAAAAAAAATTAATTTACACACCAGAAACGATGACCTGGAGCTTTGTATAAAAACTGAACAGGACAAACCGTTACAACATTCTGAAGAATTCCACTCAATGAACAATGTATAATGATTTTGAACAGACACAAGAACATAGCTGTTCAAAAGTGCAAGCTGACAGTCACGGCTCACTGCCTAAGCTAGAAGCTTGTTTTTGAGAGTCATGAATTTGGGGGTTGGTTTTGGGCGCAGTGTGTCGAGTCCCACAAAAAGTCTTTGAAACACCTCAAATGTTTGGATGGATACTCAAGATTAAGTGCATACGTCAACCCCAGAAGTAGGCAGCATGCTTTGGCCAGGTTTCCAAGATGAGTAAGGACTGGTACTCCAATGATGATTCCTACTGCATTTGGCTCATATTCTTCATTTCCAGGTCCTCATGAACAGTGGTCTCTGCAGTTCCCTTTGAGATACAAAAACAGTAATTAAAAAAAACAAACATCTAATTTTATATTCAATATAAGTTGTGATTTAATTCAGATAATGATTACTTTTGTGAAGACTTTTGAATTCTAATTTGAGATCTTGTACATTAAACTTGGTATAATAGATGCATTTCCAGCCACATTTTTATTGGAATTTTTAATTTGCATATAAAAAACCTGAATAGAACCACCAGAAATGATATATATAGATAGAGTAAATGTTTTAATGCTTGTTCGACCTCCACCTGACAACTGCTGGTTCAGTCAGTTCACATAAAAGTAAACCCAATTTAAGCTTGTACATCAGACTGATCCAAACCTGCTTTTAAACAATACTTCCACAGTAGTCAGAGATTAGCTCCTGTCCACTCTCTCCCGTGTACTCTATGAGGCATCTCAGAGTCACATCTCTCTTCATCACTGCAGAGGCACTTGGGTCCTAGAGTTAATAGAATAATAAATGAGTTTTGTTGGCAATTTTACTCCAAATCTGTGATAGTTTTTAAGAGCATGATTACAGATTCAGTTTTAAACTTTTAAACCACTTTTAACCCACCTGTATCAGTTCCATCAACAAGTTCTTGATGCGCTGACCAGTCACTCCTTTTGCACTGAAGAGCTCCAGGAGTTTGAGTGTACCTGTCCAGTGGAACAGCAGTGCACCTTCGGAACTCTTCATTAATGTGTAAGACAGCAAATGTTGACCGTTACTGATATTAAGGGTTTTAGTATACATTTTCAGGCAAAAAGGGAGTCTAGTATGTCATGTCCAAGTCACAATGGAAACGGTCAGGAAAAATAGAATGATAAGTCATTTACCTGGAATGGTTCGAAGAGGACAGGCCATCTTACCTTAAATTCTGCCACCCCAGGAGACTTGGCAACCACTTCCTGTCTTCTCCAACTGTATACGTTCTGGCCATCATATCATTGATGCTCCTGGCACAGTCCTTTTACACAGGGGGCAGGTGAATGAAGGACTTGAGGTGAGTTGAGGAATTTGACTTCTGGGTGGTATATTGACAGATGAGAGCGGAGGGAACTCCAGCATATAAAAGAGAAATCAGCAACCTACATGAATGCAAGGCAAGGCATGGCTGTGTCCAAAGGTCCCATGGTGCAATTCTGTAATGCACTCTTGGTTGGTACAACAGTGCTGCACAATTTACAGGGCCATCCCATCTGTCATTTGGAGAGCGAAAGGGTGGATTTGACCTGTTTGGAAGTCAGTCACCAGACCCATATTTTTGACCAGTTGTCTCTCCCCAGTTGTCACCAACTGGTGAGAGTGGCAGGTCCTGTCCAGAGAAGGTGATGCTGGTTATGGGGCATGTGTTGATCTGATGTGGGGTGCCTATTTTCATGACTACTGTTTTTGAGCTGCAGGAAGTTGATGCTCATCCATGCCTTTATCTCCTCCAGGCAGGTGGTGAGAATGGAGAGGGGCATTGGAGATGAGGTTGAGGTTTACATTGTTTGCAGGTAGAGCTGTGTATCAGCATAGCAATGGAAGGAAATTCCATGCCTGCTGATGATACGGCCAAGGGGTAGCAGATACAAGGTGAACAGGGTGGGGCCGAGGACAGATCCCTGGGGTACACCGCAGGTGACAGGCAGGGTGCGCGAATGTGAACCTCCCAGGGAGACATTCTGACTGACCGGAGATGTAGGACTTGAACCACTGTAGTGCTGTATTGTTGAGACCGATGGTGGATTGAAGGAGACTGATTAGGATGTTGTGGTCGACAGTGTCAAATGCGGCTGTAAGGTCCAGTAGGATTAACAGAGAGGGGGAGCCGGCGTCCGCCGCCATCAGGAGGTCGTTAGTGACCCTGACCAGGGCGGTTTCTGTACTATGGGCAGAACGGAAACCAGATTTAATTTTTTCGCTGTTTAGTTTGAGATGAGTTTGAAGCTGTGAGGAGACTACTTTCTCCAGTATTTTAGAAAGGAATGGTAGGTTTGAGATGGGCCTGTAGTTGGAGGGTGTCGGTCGAGGGAGGGTTTTTTTAAGAAGAGGGGTGAGGATGGCGGTCTTAAGAGCTGATGGAATGTGGCCGGTCTGAAAGGAGAGGTTGATGGTGATCAGGGGGCTTATTGTACAGATGTTGGTTTTGACTAGGGTGGTGGGAAGAGGGTCCAGGGTTCAGCATCACCCGCATACGGAATCTTGGGTCATGGAAGGGTCCTGACTGGTTCAGTAGTCGGAACTCACAGCTGTGGCCCAGAAATTGTGCGTCAGCTGAACCTCTTGCAAATTTCACCATAGGTTCTGTGCCGGCAGGGCAGACCAAGACACAGCGACAGTTCCCACAGGGTTGGCCATATCTGCCGCTTTATTAGAGTCTGTCTGCTTGCCAATGGCATTCAGGAATTCTGGTATATCATCTGAGGCACTGTTCCTTTGCTGGTCTCTGTCCCCGTTTCAGTCTGCATTGGTATCCCATTTTCGTCATTGTAGAGAGAGAAAAAAAAGTTATGGTTCATGTCTAACCTCTTGGATATATAAGCCTGATGAGGCCTTTATATCTGTTTTTTACACCCTAATATTCTCATTTGCAGTGTTTTCTCTAGATTTTTTTGTAGCCGCGATGGTCTAAGTTGGTTACTTAGCAACAGTAGGGGGGTCCGGGGGCATGCCCCCACGGAAGAAAAATGACAAATGGTGACTACTGGTGAGATTTTGGGGGGGAAAAAATGTTGATTGAGACTTACACAATGAGTGTTATTCTTACAAGAGTAGCGTTTTGCTTAGGAGTGTGCATGGACAGCAGGTCTGAGGGGGCTTCAGATAGCTCTGTCAAGTTTATAGCTAGCTGCTAGCAACTTTTAATGCAAGCTAGTGAAGCAGCTTTAATGTGACTGCTTATAAACTGAAGAATAAAATAAACTACCACGCAAAGAAAACGCTAATTATAAACTGCACAGCTATAAACAATGTTTGGTGGAAGTTAATGAGCTGTTGGAGGTACGAGCACATTCAAAATGGCGGTCGGCGGGAAAAGTAGCAAACAAAATATAACGTTGAACCATGCTTTTGAATATGTATACATTTCAATCCTGGCAAATACTGACTTAACAATATACATTTTTACACGAGTTCGGTAAAGTGTTTTCTTTGGGCTCCGTGAAAAAACGTGTCTGGGCTTGTTCTTCCACAGCTACATGCAGGTGGGCGGGTCCGGACGTTTTAGGTCTGATGTAAACCTTTGGACTGAGTTTTGCTAAATCAGTTTATGTTGGAAGTCCAATAAAATTAATTTAATGACATAAAAAAAGTTAGGAAAATATTCACACTTTACTTAAAGATAACTCAAAAACTATAAAAATAAATTGATGTATTGGAATAAATATACTTTTAAAAATAAACTGAAAGAGTTTTTACAGTGCATGCACATTTGTTGGGAAGCTCAACATGGACAAACTACAAACATTCAATCTTGTTAGCCAGTGAAAAGCATGTGCTCAACAAACAAATTGTTACCTGTCACTCACCATGGCTCTGAACAGTTGACTGAAAGAGTGAGAGTGGGGCTGAGGGCTTTATATAGGTGAACACACCTGCCTTGACTAATTAGGCCCAATTTGGCTCAAACCATGATTGTCAAAAGCTGGGTGTTGCAGAAGGACACTGGACATTTGAAAGTTGTGTTGTCTAAGCCTGAATATACTGTGTACAAAATTGACTGCTCTACACATGCAAAAGTACTATGTGAATACTTTTTAGACATGTGATGGTTATTTATGGTGTAATTGACAAAATAACTGTTTTCTTAATTCCCCCTGTCAAATTGGTCCCAGCTAGTGGGAGGGGCTATGGGCTATTTATATTGGAAAATGCCATTTTTCTGCCAGTCTGCTGTCTGTCACTGCCAGAGGAGGATCTTTGTCCTCAGCAGGAGCACAGATCTCCTTGCATCAAACATCTACTGAGGTGATTATTTTGATGATGAGATTATGTTGTGTTGTAACCACTTAAATGAGTTTTGTTGATTGCTAATTGATAGTGATGGGTGGATTTGGCGTCATGAAGTGTTTCGACACATTGCAAAACTGTATTGATACTGTCGATACTGTGTCACTAAATACTGACATCTGCTGGATATTAAAAATCCCTACAGGCAACCTATGGATCGACTCAACTGACACTGATTTTATGACCTAGTATATACAATAATATAAACCAAGTCATTGTATTTCATTTAGGATTATTTCATATCTTCATTTAAATAATATATTTTTATCTTTTTTAGATACAATCAATAAATGTGAACATTAACTAGGGATGTCTGCTAATGGCTTTTTGCCGATTTCCGATATTCCGATATTGTCCAACTCTTAATTACGATATCAACCGATACCAATATATACAGTTGTGGAATTAACACATTATTATGCCTAATTTGGACAACCAGGTGTGGTGAAGATAAGGTCCTTTTTAATAAAATAAAATAAAATAAAATAAATTAAGAACATTTTCTTGAATTAAAAAGAAAGTAAAACAATTTAAAAAGTTACGTAGAAACTAGTAGTGAAAATGAGTAAAATTAACTGTTGTTAGTACTATTTGTGCGTGCTGCTGCTGCTCCACTATCATGTGTGCTTACGGACTGTATCCCTTGCAGATTGTATTGATATATATTGATATATAATGTAGGAACCAGAATATTAATAACAGAAAAAAACCAACCCTTTTGTGTGAATGAGTGTAAATGGGGGAGGGAGGTTTTTTGGGTTGGTGCACTAATTGTAAGTGTATCTTGTGTTTTTTTTATGATGATTTAATAAAAAAACTAAAGAAAAAAAACGATACCGATAATAAAAAAACCCGATACCGATAATTTCCGATATTACATTTTAAAGCATTCATCATCTCTAATCATAACATGGCAATCTAAGAGAACGTGTTGTGAATGAGGATGCTTGTGGATTGGTATTTTTAAAAACTTTTTTTTTTTTTTTTACACTTTTATTAAAAAAAAAAGTTTTTCCAACTTAAATTTTTAGACTATTTCTCTTCTTAGTTATTATTTCTCCGGCTGTAGAAAAGACCTGCTCACAGGGCACAGAGGCGTCAGTGCGACACAGTTCGCGTATCGGTCACGTGACCGAAACAGCGCATGGTCGGTCACGTGACTTTCTATCACATCTGCTAGCGTTAGCTGTAGCGAGCTAACTAGCCCAGCTTGTAGCAGTCCTAAGCGGCCTACAAGCTACGGTGTAACTGTTGAGACGCATAATAGATTTAGCTCTTTAGCTAGTCCTACACCCCAGTCTACCGGGCACCACACCTTAGTCATAGGGGACTCCATCACCCGAAACATAAAGCTTAGCAAACCAGCCACAATTAAGTGTATTCCCGGGGCCAGAGCACCTGACATTGAAGCTAATCTTAGGGAGCTAACTCTCAACAGGCCTAGTAAACACGTACGACAGGCTAATCGCACCACTAGTTATGCGGATATAGTTGTACACGTTGGCTCCAATGACACTAGAATGAGACAGTCAGAGATTACAAAGAGAAACATAACCAGGACTTGTGATCTCGCCAGAAAGATGTTCAGGCATCGAGTAATTGTCTCTGGCCCCCTGCCTGCGAGAGGCAATGATGAGAGAGATAGCAGATTGGTCTCACTTAACAAGTGGCTGTCTATCTTCTGTAGACAACAGGGACTAACGTTTATTGATAACTGGCCCTCTTTCTGGGGCAAACCAGGCTTGCTGATGAGAGACGGCCTTCACCCTAACCAGGAAGGCGCCATCATCCTGTCTAAGAACAGACTACTGTTTAAGTCTCACTTTACTGACTACACTAGAGCAAGCCCGGTCACAGGCAATTACAGAGTCTGTTAGTCCGGGTGAGGAGTCAGTTAAGCTAGAACTAGCCAGCGCCAGGCTGGATAATCCATGTACGCATAGCAATTCTCTTAGAATAATACACAATTCACATAAAGTTTTTTCTGTTGTGACTGTCAGAGGTAGACATGCATTCTACTGAGGTGGCAAATTATGTGTCCAGTTTATCACAGCACCAAACAAACAATCGGAAAATTCCCGTCGTATCAATTCCTAGATATGGTCGAAACTATTTAAAGTGCACTACGCATAATAAACGCAACATTAATATTGCTACTACGGATAATCTCAACAAAAACTCGTCAAAACAGCCCAATACCTATAATATGGGCTTTTTAAACATAAGATCATTGTTTCCCAAAGCGTTATTAGTTAATGAGGTCATTAGAGACAACAATCTTAACGTCATTGGTCTTAGCGAAACCTGGCTCAAACCAGATGATTTTTTTGCGTTAAATGAGGCATCTCCTCCTAACTATACAGACTGCGCATGTTGCCCGTCCTCTTAAAAGGGGAGGGGGTGTCGTACTAATATACAATGAAAACTTTAACCTTACCCCTAACCTAAATAATAAATATAAATCGTTTGAGGTGCTTACTATGAGGTTTGTCACACCGCTACCTCTCTACCTGGCTGTTATCTACCACCCCCCTGGGCCCTTTTCGGACTTTATCAGTGAATTCTCAGAGTTCGTTGCTGATCTAGTGACGCACGCCGACAATATAATTATAATGGGGGACTTTAATATCCATGTGAATACCCCATCGGATCCTCATTGTGTGGCGCGCCAGACCATAATTGATAGCTGTGGTCTTACACAAATAATACATGAACCAACGCATCGCTAGATAGATCTAGTGCTTGTCAGGAGTGTCACCACCTCCAAAATTATGATACTTCCATATACTAAAGTAATGTCCGATCATTACCTTATAAAATTTGAAGTTTTGACTCAGTCAACAAGCTAATAATAATAACTGCGGCCGCATCAATGCTGCCACAACGATGACTCTTGCTGACCTACTGCCTTCGGTAATGGCACTATTCCCAAATTATGGCGATCTATTGATAACCTCACTAACAACTTTGACGATGCCCTGCGCGAAACCACTGATAGTATAGCATCGCTAAAGCAAAAAATTGCCCCTAAAAGGTGCACCCCATGGTTTACAGAAGAAATTAGAGCTCATAAATCATCATGTAGAAAGCTGGAATGCAAATGGCGCACGACTAAACTTGAGGTTTTCCATCAAGCATGGAGTGATAGTTTAATAACTTAAACGCATGCTTACCTTAGCTGAAGCTAAATATTACTCAAATCTCATCCGCCTCAACAAACTATCCTAAATTTCTGTTTAGTACAGTAGCATCACTAACCCAACAAGGGACTCCTCCCAGTAGCTCCACCCACTCGGCAGATGACTTTATGAATTTCTTTAATAAGAAAATTGAACTCATTTGAAAGGAGATTAAAGACAATGCATCCCAGCTACAACTGGGTTCTACTAACACAAATACGACTGTATATACGACAGATACCACCCTCCAAAATAGTCTCTCTATTTTTGATGAAATAACAGAGGAATTATTACGGCGTGTAAGTGGGATAAAACAAACATGTTTACTTGACCCACTTCCTGGGAAACTTATCAAGGAGCTTTTTGTATTAGGTCCATCAGTGTTAAATATTATAAACTTATCACTTTCCTCCGGCACTGTTCCCCTAGCATTCAAAAAAAGCGGTTATTCATCCTCTGCTCAAAAGACCTAACCTCGATCCTGACCTCATGGTAAACTACCGACTAGTCTCCCACCTTCCGTTTATTTCCAAAATTCTCGAAAAAATTGTTGCACAGCAGCTAAATGAACACTTAGTGACTAACAATCTCTGTGAACCTTTTCAATCCGGTTTCAGGGCAAATCACTCTACGGAGACAGCCCTCGCAAAAATGACTAATGATCTATTGCTAACGATGGATTCTGATGTGTCATCCATGTTGCTGCTTCTTGATCTTAGCGCCGCTTTCGATACAGTCGATCGTAATATTTTATTAGAGCGTATCAAAACACGTGTTGGTATGTCAGACTTAGCCTTGTCTTGGTTTAACTCTTATCTTACTGACAGGATGCAGTGTGTCTCCCATAACAATGTGACCTCGGACTATGTCAAGGTAACGTGCGGAGTTCCCCAGGGTTCGGTTTTTGGCCCTGCACTCTTAAGTATTTACATGCTGCCGCTAGGTGACATCATATGCAAATATGGTGTTAGCTTTCACTGTTATGCTGATGACACCCAACTCTACATGCCCCTAAAGCTGACCAACATGCCGGACTGTAGTCAGCTGGAGGCGTGGCTTAATGAAATAAAACAATGGATGTCGACTAACTTTTTGCAACTCAACGCTAAGAAAACGGAAATGCTGATTATCGGTCCTGCTCAACACCGACACCTATTTAATAATACCACCTTAACATTTGACAACCAATTACACAAGGCGACTCGGTAAAGAATCTGGGTATTATTTTCGACCCAACTCTCTCGTTTGAGTCACACATTAAGAGTTACTAAAACGGCCTTCTTTCATCTCCGTAATATCGCAAAAATTCGTTCCATTTTGTCCACTAGCAACGCTGAGATCATTATTCATGCGTTCGTTACGTCTCGTCTCGATTACTGTAACTTATTTTTGGGTCTCCCTATGTCTAGCATTAAAAGATTACAGTTGGTACAAAATGCGGCTGCTAGACTTTTGACAAAAACAAGAAAGTTTGATCATATTACGCCTATACTGGCTCACTTGCACTGGCTTCCTGTGCACTTAAGTTGTGACTTTAAAGTTTTACTACTTGCGTATAAAATACTACACGGTCTAGCTCCATCCTATCTTGCCGATTGTATTGTACCATATCTCCCGGCAAGAAATCTGCGTTCAAAGAACTCCGGCTTATTAGTGATTCCCAGAGCCCAAAAAAAGTCTGCGGGCTATAGAGCGTTTTCTATTCGGGCTCCAGTACTATGGAATGCCCTCCCGGTAACAGTTAGAGATGCTACCTCAGAAGCATTTAAGTCCCATCTTAAAACTCATTTGTATACTCTAGCCTTTAAATAGACCCCCTTTTTAGACCAGTTGATCTGCCGTTTTTCTTCTCTCCTCTGCTCCCCTCTCCCTTGGGGAGGGGGCGTTGCACAGGTCCGGTGGCCATGGATGAAGTGCTGGCTGTCCAGAGTCGGGACCCCGGGTGGACGGCTAGCCTGTGCATCGGTTGGGGATATCTCTGCGCTGCTGACCCGTCTCCGCTCGGGACGGTTTCCTGCTGGCCCCACTATGGACTGGACTCTCGCTGATGTGTTGGATCCACTGTGGACTGGACTTTCACAATATTATGTCAGACCCAGTCGACATCCATTGCTTTCGGTCTCCCCTGGGGGCGGCGGGGTTATCCACATATGCGGTCCTCTCCAAAGTTTCTCATAGTCATTCACATCGAAGTCCCACTGGGGTGAGTTTTTCCTTGCCCATATGTGGGCTCTGTACAGAGGATGTCGTTGTAGCTTGTGCAGCCCTTTGAGACACTTGTGATTTAGGGCTATATAAATAAACATTGATTGATTGATTGATACCAACTGCATGCCTTGCCATCCTTGATTTGAAAGTCTGGTTTGCAAAGGTTACATTACCTTCACCCGAGGCGGGGTGTGACATATGGTGGCAGTGGTGGGATGGCAAGCTGCAGAGTTTACAACAAACCTGGCAGAGGGCGGGCCAGAACTGGTTTGAGATCCCAAGTGTCGGAGGTGGCAATGACAGAGGAGACTAATGAGATGGCTGGTCGAGGGGCCACGGCGATGAGGCTGGACGGGACGACTATGGCTGAGGAGCGTGAAGTTGGATGGAAGACATCAAAGGTTTTGAGAACTTTGGGGCTAGGCGTAAGCAGCATAAGAAGGGGTCTGGGAAGGCTAGGTGGTCTGCTGAGCCACCAAGGACAGAGTGTTAGGTGAACCTACCCTGGTTAACATGTTCCAAGACTTTTTGATTGGACAGCAACGTAGGGAAGCTGTCCTAGTCCGTGAACTCCAGGAGTTAAAAACTGTCTGTAAAAGGCCTAGCCTAGATCACTCACTCACTAACCAAAATGCTAACCGTACTCCTGATAGTTGTGAGCAGTCGCCCAAACCCAGAACTTGCCCACATCGAACTCCTAGTCTTTAAGCGTCGCTGTCCAGAGATTCCTTGCCACCTGACCATTATCTCCGACAAGGTCCAAAAAACTGCTGAATGGCTTTTTCAGAAATCTCCACTCCGACCACAGAATGTCCCATGTCTGCCAGCCACTTCATGTCTACAGCTTTTCCACAGATGGGGAAAAAGAAGCGAACTCCAGTCCGCCCGTGCAGGACTCTGTCAACGTTACCCTCAAGCATCTTGTGTATATGGGGCTGGTGAAAGCCAGTTTTGTCTTCCTGCCAGCGTTGCTCCCAATCTTTCAGCTCCACGCATCGGTCTGCCTGGGCTTCCAGCATGCTGCTCATGTTTGACTCAGCAGTGATCAGCTCCACAGTCCGGGCAGCCTTCTCTGCCTCGCCAATCAGAACGTGTAGAGCAGCGTCGGCGGCTTCCATTTTGCCCTGCTTCTTGTTGGACGCACACACCGAAGGGAACCAGCGTCCACAGAGTTTGACCTGTTAGGTGAACTTAGGCTTGTGTGCAGACCTGTATTGCCCCACCAGGCGGATCTCAGCAGCAAATCCTCTGGCCCAGGCGTATTCCAAAAGGCCTGACACTGCGTTGTTGTTCAGGTGCTTGATGAGGTCGCCAAGCCCTGCCTTGTGGGCTGCTCGCAGCTCATCGGCCGTCTTGTTGAGCTGCAGCCTCCCGTCAGCCATTATTTGACAGCCTCCTCTGCTGCCAGCTGGGGCGCTGCCTTCTTGTTCAGAGCTGAGCCATCAGCAAACACTCTCCAACCTTCACTTTGTACATGAACCGTGGGAATTCAATGGGGTTGCCGCTACGTTGGCTGTATTTCATCAGACCGACACCGGATTCTTCCCCCCCAGGCAGAGAGCGGGATCCCTCAGCCATCCCATCACTTCCACACTCCCAGCCCCAAAAATATCCCCTGAGCCTTCAATGGGAACACTAGATTTGGAGAGTATGTCCATTTTATCCTGGTCTATACCTGCAGTACTTCCTTCACTTCGAAGAGAATCAGCAAGATGGCAGCAGCGTCTTTTTTCGCAACCTTCTTACCTACTGGTAACAGTCTCCCGTTCAGCATCACCTGCATGTGGAATCTTGGGTCATGGAAGGGTCCTGACTGGTTCAGTAGTCGGAACTCACAGCTGTGGCCCAGAAATTGTGCGTCAGCTGAACCTCTTGTAATTTTGACCATCGGTTCTGTGCCGGCGGGGCAGACAAAGACACAGCAACAGTTCCCACAGGGTTGGCCATATCTGCCGCTTTATTAAGAGTGTCTACTTGCAAAGGGCATTCAGGAATTCTGGTATATCATCTGAGGCACTGTCCCTCGCTGGTCTCTGTCCCCGTTTCAGTCTGCTTTGGTATACAATTTTCGTTATTTAAAAGTACATGGGCAACCTACATGAATGCAAGGCATGGCTGTGTCCAAAGGTCCCATGGTGCAGTCTGTAATGCTTTAAAAAACCACTCTTGGTTGGTACAACAGTGCTGCACAATTTACAGGGCCATCCCATCTGACATTGTAGAGAGAGAGAGAGAAAAAAAAGACAAGTTATGGTTCATGTCTAACCTCTTGATAAGCCTGATGAGAGCCCTTAATATCTGTTAATTATTTATTTACTTTTACATATTTGATTATTGACCTTTGATTGTGAATATGTATTTTCATATGATTTACATTTTGATTATTTGATTTTTAATATGCTTATTTTGATGAATTATATAGGCCTATTTAACGCATGCAACTTTGAAATGTATTTAGAATATAAATGTACTATATATAATATACAATATTAATATTGCCTCTATTTATTACTGTTACAGATTGTGGGTGCTTTGTTTCTTCCTGTTAACCTTTTGACACTTTTGGAATTTCAATAAATGTTTGTAAACTGTTACTAACTGCGTGCCTTGCCATCCTTTATTTGAAAGTCTGGTTTGCAAAGGTTACGTTACCTTCACCCGAGGCAGGGTGTGACACTTGCATTCACTTGTGTGTGTGTGAAAAGCTGTAGATATTATGTGACTGGGCCGGCACGCAAAAGCAGTGCCTTTAAGGTTTATTGGCGCTCTGTACTTCTCCCTACATCCGTGTACACAGCGGCGTTTTAATAAGTCATACATTTTACTTTTGAAACCGATACCGATAATTTCCAATATTGCATTTATCGGCCGATATCGGCAGTCCGATATTATCGGACAGCTCTAGTTGTTGTTTTTTTACACTTACATGTTGCGGTTAATAGTATTCTCTTTATTTGTCGTTATTTACACTTTCTGAATAAATTATGCGATAATGTTCATCAGTCAAGTCATTGGTGTTAATTTCCAATTTATCAAGATAAAAAAATATCAAAATCAAATTACAGGATGTTTATGTAGTTTGCTCATTTTCCTCGACTGGTGCACTAACATCAAGTGGTTTGTATATATATTTTTTTTTACACATGTATCATCTACAAAGATGCAAATAATTGCTATCGCGACATCTAGTGGACACATTTAGAACAGCAGTTTCTTTCATTAAATTTCGGCAAATTTTTATACTTGGCTAACTCATCCCGCGGGCCGAATAAAACCTGATCGCGTGCCGGACGTACGTTTGACACCCGTGCACTAAACTGAACAATAATGTATACACTGTCACTTCAAAGACACTCAACTGTTGAAGTTTATTTCAAACATGAAAGCAGTTTCCATTTCCCTTTACAACATGCTCAAAAAGGAGTAGGCAGAAGCTAAGCTTATTTAATCCTACCCCCTTTCCACTTCATAGCAGTTTTTTTACACATGTTCACTTCCTGTTTTAAATTTTGTAGCACAAATACAGCGGAACCTCCACTCACCAACACACCTACTTGCGTTATTTTCGCTCTACGAACGTTGAAATCGAGCCAAATATGCCTCTGTGTGCGACCCAAGTCTTGGTGTACGGTCATTTAATACATTTTTTTTATTTATTCATTTTGTCTGCGGCCGGATATTCTACGGTGGCAGCCATTTTTGATCACTACACTTCCTGTGAAACCACATTTTGAATCGTCACATCCTGTTTAGCCTAGCAGTGCCGCCAACGGGACATGTATTGGCGCACATGTACGGCAAAAATAGGTTCACAATTACCAAAAAGGATGTTTTAATTAGGGATGTCCGATAATATCGGACTGCCGATATCGGCGATAAATGCTTGAAAATGTAATATCGGAAATTATCGGTATTTGTTTCGAAAAGTAAAATGTACACGGACGTAGGGAGAAGTACAGAGCGCCAATAAACCTTAAAGGCACTGCCTTTGCGTGCCGGCCCAGTCACATATCTACGGCTTTTGACACAAGTGAATGCAAGGCATACTTGGTCAACAGCCATACAGGTCACACTGAGTGTGCCCGTATAAACAACTTTAACACTGTCACAAATATGCGCCACACTGTGAACCCACACCAAACAAGAATGACAAACATTTCGGGAGAACATCCGCACCGTAACACAACATAAACACAACAGAACAAATACCCAGAACCCCTTGCAGCACTAACTCTTCCGGGACACTACAATATACACCCCCCGGTACCCCCCACCTCAACCCCGCCCACCTCAACCTCCTCATACTCTCTCAGGGAGAGCATGTCCCAAATTCCAAGCTGCTGTTTTGAGGCAAGTTAAAAAAAATAATGCACTTTGTGACTTCAATAATAAATATGGCAGTGCCATGTTGGCATTTTTTTTCCATAACTTGAGTTGATTTATTTTGGAAAACCTTGTTACATTGTTTAATGCATCCAGCGGGGCATCACAACAAAATTAGGCATAATGTGTTCATTCCACCACTGTATATATCGGTATTGGTTGATATCGGAATCGGTAATTAAGAGTTGGACAATATCGGAATATCGGCAAAAAAGCCATTATCGGACATCTCTAGTTTTTAATGGTTGCTGACTTTGCTGAAGGAGTTAAATATCTTTGCAAGGATGGCGCGAACGTGCAAGCCCTATGGTAGGGCTTCACAGCACACTGGATTGTAGTTCATTGAAATACCACAACACTGGATGTTGTTCAAAGGAGATATTTTTTAATTGAAAAACTTGCACACAAAACACAGCAAACAAATGTAAAATGCACAGCAAACTATTTACAACATAGCTCTTTTAAATAACTTGACAGTGAAGTAAAGTCATATAGTGGAGAGCTTGGAGCAGATGGACGCTGAGGTGGAGTTTGTATATTTGTTTCCGCCCCCCCAGGGGTCTGAAACGGGGGCATTGTTGTGTGTGGACACGGATAAGGTTAGGTGGGATTTACCCTGGATAACCTTATCTGGCTTAGTGTAAACGGGGCCTAAGCCAGAGTCTTAATGTGTCAAGCCAGAGACCCGTGTGCCAAGACCAGTACAGCACATTCTTGTTATGGCTGAAAGGATCTGAAAATAGTGTTTTTTTTCACTGCAAAAACTGAAATTAAAGTTAGATTTGAATCCTGGAATTCGGGCCAAAAATACATATTTGTGTCTAACAAGATCTTATTCTATTCAAGCACTGCTTCTTTGAAGTAGTCAATACTAAAATGCTTCTGAGATAAACGCTCAACACAAGTAGAAAATGTCACAAAAAATGTATAAAAGAACAAGATTATAAAAGCTACCAAAGTCAAACAAAATTAAGAAATCAAATTAAAGTAAAATAAATCCGAGTCAAATAAAAAATCCACAGAAAAAGGTTGGAAAGATATAATACATTTTGAAGTGAGATGTAAAAACACAGATGGAAAAAGCCTGTCTATGTCAAGAAAAAAAATACAAATTGTTTTCTTTTTCTGTCAATAAAAAAATATGACCACAAAAGCCTGAACTTTTTGAATGAAACTCATGCGTCCTGGCTAGGGATGATGTTCGAAACCGGTTCTCCCGGTTGTTCGATAAGAAAAGAATTGATTCCATGTACTCTAATCCCTTTTTGAGAACCGGTTCTCGTTATCGAGGCCACTGTAGTAAAGAAAAAGAGTTGGTTCTTTATTCGAATCCCTGGGAACGAATCCCGTCCCACAAGAAATGCCCTGTGGGACATCACAGGAAATGACATAGCTCAGTCTAATGACTGAGCTACGTCATTTCCTGTGATGTCACACAAGCAGCAAAAATAATATACCGGAAAAAACGCCTCAAGGCATGGCTATTACCTATAGTGATCACAGAGACAGCTTGTTTTTGTGTTACTGTATATATTTGTTTTTCTGAAAAATCCCACTTAATATACTTTGGGTAACAACAGTCAATATTTTTTTTTTTAGAGGGGTAACAGCCAATATTTATTTATTTTATTTTTTTCTTATAAAATAAAAGTGAGCTTTTGTTAAACCAAATATTGTGTGTTTTTTTCCATATACAACAACCTATCTAGATTCGATAAGGGAATCAATAAGGAATCTGTTCGATAAGAGGATTCGATAATGGGCTCAAACTCGATAGTTTCTTATCAAACATCATCCCTAGTCCTGGCTGCTCAGTTCAACATGGCTTAAGTCGACATAATAAAAAAAAATGTGAAGAGGCTCTCCTCCCTCTGCATGTTATGAACGGTGAGAAATGTATTTGTCGTCCGTTAACTTTGTTAACTTCTTTTTACACTTGTAGGACCGCACAGCTTCCTGGTTCGCTGCGTCCAGCGTCATCAAATGGTGAGTCAGTTTTATTTCATCTTATTATAAAACTTCTTGTTCACATTTATGACAGTTAAAATGTTGCTAAAAACATACAAACTTTACAGTTTTTGGGTTCTGGTGGCGAGAGCTTGACCTCTAGATCAGATTATTTTATTTGTTCATTTGGAAAAAGGTTTTTTTAAAGGCCTACTGAAAGCCACTACTAGCGACCACGCAGTCTGATAGTTTATATATCAATGATGAAATCTTAACATTGCAACACATGCCAATACGGCCGGGTTAACTTATAAAGTGACATTTTAAATTTCCCGCTAAACTTCCGGTTGAAAACGTCTATGTATGATGACGTATGCGCGTGACGTAACCAGTGAAATAGAAGTATCCATTGAATCCAATACAAAAAAGCTCTGTTTTCATCTCAAAATTCCACAGTATTCTGGACATCTGTGTTGGTGAATCTTTTGCAATTTGTTTAATGAACAATGGAGACTGCAAAGAAGAAAGCTGTAGGTGGGATCGGTGTATTAGCGGCTGGCTGCAGCAACACAACCAGGAGGACTTTGACTTGGATAGCAGACACGCTAGCCGACGCTAGCCGCCGACCGCACGGATGATCGGGTGAAGTCCTTCGTCCTTCCGTCGATCGCTGGAACGCAGGTGAGCACGGGTGTTAATGAGCAGATGAGAGCTGGCGTAGGTGGATAGCTAATGTTTTTATCATAGCTCTGTGAGGTCCCGTTGCTAAGTTAGCTTCAATGGCGTCGTTAGCAACAGCATTGTTAATAAGCTTCGCCAGGCTAGAAAGCTTTAACCGTGTAGTTACATGTCCATGGTTTAATAGTATTGTTGATCTTCTGTCTATCCTTCCAGTCAGGGGTTTATTTATTTTGTTTCTATTTGCATTTAAGCACGATGCTATTACGTTAGCTCCGTAGCTAAAGAGCTTCGCCGATGTATTGTCGTGGAGATAAAAGTAACTGTGAATGTCCATTTCGCGTTCTCGACTCTCATTTTCAAGAGGATATAGTATCTGAGGTGGTTTAAAATACAAATCCGTGATCCACAATAGAAAAAGGAGGAAGTGTGGAATCCAATGAGCCAGCTTGTACCTAAGTTACGGTCAGAGCGAAAAAAAGATGCGTCCTGCACTGCACTCTAGTCCTTCACTCTCATGTTCCTCATCCACGAATCTTTCATCCTGGCTCAAATTAATGGAGTAATCGTCGCTTTCTCGGTCCGGATCGCTCTCGCTGCTGGTGTAAACAACGGGGAAATGTGAGGAGCCTTTCAACCTGTGACGTCACGCTACTTCCGCTACAGGCAAGGCTTTTTTTATCAGCGACCAAAAGTTGCGAACTTTATCGTCGATGTTCTCTACTAAATCCTTTCAGCAAAAATATGGCAATATCGCGAAATGATCAAGTATGACACATAGAATGGATCTGCTATCCCCGTTTAAATAAAAAAAATTCATTTCAGTAGGCCTTTAAAGACAGAAAGAAACAACCCTTTGGTGTGAATGAGTGTAAATGGGGGAGGAAGGTTTTTTGGGTTAGTGTACTAATTGTAAGTGTATTTTGTGTTTTGTATGTTGATTTAAAAAAACCCCAAAAAAATCAGATACCGATGATTTAAAAAAACGATACCGATAGTTTCCGATATTACATTTTAAAGCATTTATCAGGCCGATATTATCGGACATCTCTACTCTAAACCTTTCAAAGTAAACCTAAGTCTGCAGTGATTCAGGTAAATAAACAGCAGACTAATGGGGCTTAGACCATCGCCTGAAACCCAGAAGTGATAAATAAATAAATAAAGAAGTGCCCGGATGCAACCCACCTATTGAAATCACATCATTGTGGGGGCGCATTGATTTTTTTTTAACCCAAAACAAAAATGAAACAAACGTTTTTGTGCGGGTATGCCCTCAGACAACACTAAACTCTCGACGTAAACTCCCCGACAGTCTTCATGGAGTTTGACTTGTGACAAGTCGGTGTGGAAAGTTGAATAGATTGTAAAAAAGCTTGAATGAAAGCGGACAGCCATCAAACCCTGACGCAGACTGACGAGTCGTTCTCACTGTGATACTAACCGTGTTTTGGCTGGAGGAGACAAACATAACTAGTGTGGGCTTTGTCACATGCTAATTAGCAATGCCACCCTTTTGTTTCATTTATTTTTACCATTTTGCATATTTTTAGCATTGTGTTGAGAAATGTTTTTGGGCTGTGTTGTTCAAAAATCAACCGTGCAGTTTTTTTAACTTCTCACACTGCACCCCCGCGTCGTGGCGTCGTCTTGGACTAATTTGATTGACTTTCACCCCTATTTTTATTCTCCTTCTTGACAGTGAAGAGACCTTTCTGGTCAGTAAGCGTATTGACAGCGAGTCAGTTAGCACTCGACATGTCAATGCGCTGCTCATTCGTGTCATGTTAGTTTCTCTTTATTTCCTCATTGATTGAAGGCCGGCGTGTTTGCTA
>NC_084740.1:79686883-79699383 GCF_033978785.1 Entelurus aequoreus
TAGAGCTTCCATCCCACCAACACTTGACAAATAAAACAGGCAGATTGCATTAAATGAAGCGTACTGCAGACTGTTTTTCACGTCTGGTAGGAGAAAAAAATGCACCTTTCCTCTGGTGTTTGAAAGACGTCACTGCAAGCGGTTGATGAAAGACAATCATGGGAGTCTTGACAATATCCTAACCCTCCCTCCTGCCGCCCTTTTAATGGACGAAGTGCCGCAAAAGCAAAAGGGACGAATTAAGCAGCGCTGATGCCTTTGGGGACCCCGGGTCTTTAATCAGGTGCCCCGCGGTAAGGAGCAGAGCGTTTATGGCATGTTAGCACACGTCTAAACCGGCCGAGTGGACATACAGACAGATGAGTTCATCAGCTGAAGGATTATGGAGAGCTCCCATGCTGATCGGTAACTAGCACGCGGCCCTCGGCGTGTCCTTGTGCGCACAGGCCCCTCATTAACGGCAGAGAGATGGTTGATGGGCAAACAGGCCTCGTTAAAGACGCCTTTAAGCACAGAGCTGTTAGACGTAATGACCTCAGCCGAGGAGGTTATGTTTTCATCCGTATGCGACTTTCTGTCAATCTGGATTTTATATCTTAAGAACCAGCGTCCTCTGCAGTGGACCTTTGTTTTTGGTGCTTTTATTTTGGTATTCTGGTAAATAAAAAACCCTGTTATGCAAAACACAAATGTCCACTGCAGAGGATGCTGACTCTCAGGAGGAGTCGTCCATCCAAGAGTGTTTCCATTCATTTCTTCAACAGAATCCATCAAATCTGTACACCTTATAATTAGGGTTGGGTATCGTTTGAATTCGAACGATTCCGGTTCCGATTCTTTGTTTCGATTCCGATTCCTGACGATTCTCGATTCCGAGTTTAGAATATTTTAAATGAGCTAGCTAACCTACAGTCTTTCTGAATGAAATAGTCTGACATTCTCCATCAATTTTAATTCTATTAACTTTTTATGAACTTTACTATAAATTCCTCACAGGGCTGTTTTCAACTAGAATATAAATATCAAATCTATGAACTTGAATATAAATATTATAAATCATGAATACATTTTCCCAGGGGTACACTTTCCTCAAGAGAGCTTTATTTTTGAAAACCTCATGAAAACACATTCACACAAGTGTATGATGCTGCAGGAAACCTCATGAAAACACCTTTACACACACAAGTGTATGATGCTGCAGGAAACCTCATGAAAACACCTTTACACATAAGTGTATGATGCTGCAGGAAACCTCATGAAAACACATTTACACACACAAGTGTATGATGCTGCAGGAAACCTCATGAAAACACATTTACACACAAGTGTATGATGCTGCAGGAAACCTCATGAAAACACCTTTACACATAAGTGTATGATGCTGCAGGAAACCTCATGAAAACACCTTTACACATAAGTGTATGATGCTGCAGGAAACCTCATGAAAACACATTTACACACACAAGTGTATGATGCTGCAGGTACTTAAAAATGTTACCGTGCTCCCACTGATGGGCTAACCTGGTGCAGAAAAGCTAATAAACAATAAGAAACAACTTGCAAAACCCAGTCCAGATTAGCAGCAGGTACAGTATAAAATCAGAGACAGTTCTTGTTTAGGAAAATGACCATATCCGCCTTCTCAGGCAGGATGCGTGAGCGTTCTGGACAGATAGTGTCTCCTGCTGTGGAAAATACACGTTCGCTGGGTGTGGAAGAAGCTTGAACGCATAAATAGAAGAAAGCGAGATCTGACAGCAAAGGATAAGTCTTTTGTTGGTTCCACCGGACCACCACCATGCAGCAGGGTCATCAGACATAAGTATCGGTGGAACGTCCTGGTACATCTGCAGCTCTCTCTCCACTCGTTTCTTGATGGACATGGAGCTCTGTTATTTCGCGGTTATTTCATTTTTTTTTTGTAAAGTAAAGCCACACTTTCGACCGCCGACGCCCGCTATCCATGCTTGAGCTTGACCGACTCGCTCGGCTATGCTAAAACTTCCGGGGGTGGGCGCTTCTTCGTTGGTGTTCAGCGGCTTCTTCTTCCGGTTCGGCGGACATATTTTTTTCCGGTCGGCGGACTGGGTATCGAAAATAGGAATCGAAATTTAAACTTTTGAACTATTTCGGGAGAATCGGAAAGTTAGTCCCGGTTCCAATCGATACTCAACCCTACTTATAATGGCGGGGGATTGTTAAAACGGATAATCACCAGGACCCCTTCAATCCAGCACATCACCCCTGTTCTGCAGCGACTCCACTGGCTACCCGTCAAACATCGTATCCACTTGAAAATAATTCTCCTCACTTTCAAAGCCATCCATAACCTCTCTCCGTCATATCTCTCTGACCTGATCCATGTCGCCACGCCCTCACGTTCCCTAAGATCTTCTTCATCCATCCATCTCACTGTCCCCTTATTTAAAGTGTCCACCACTTGAGCTTTCAGCCGCTCTGCCCCACATCTTTGGAACTCTTTACTACCAGACCTTCGTAACTTGGACTCAATATCCCTCTTCAAATCAAGACTCAAAACACACCTATTCCTGACTGCTTATTTATTATAATCATCTTATCTTCTCTATCTTTGTTGTTGTTGTTTTTATCCAATTTGATTTTATTCCTTGAGTGCCCAGAAAGGCGCCTTATAAATAAAATGTATTATTATTATTAAAACATCATAGTTATATCACGTCTTATCCAGTTTTCACAAGCTAGAGTTGTCAAACCGAGTTGTATCCGGATCTGATGTGATTCTGCAGTAACTTTAACAACAATTGAACATAGACAGAACAGAGGAAATTGCATTTATGGATGGAAAATCCATTAGAAAGCCGAATATATCCTGAGAACCAATAACCTTTGCAGTACACATTTGTGTTTTTCAAAACATGGCTATTTTTTTAAACACATTTTGTAACTCTGACAAAAGAAATAAACCATAAACAAATTTCCCCAGATGAACAAGTGTCCTCTGCAGTGGATCAAATCAAAACAACTTTATTTATAAAGCATACTTGCCAACCCTCCCGGTTTTACCGGGAGACTCCCGGAATTCAGCGCCTCTCCCGATAACCTCCCGGAAGAAATTTTCTCCCGATAAACTCCCGGAATTCAGCCGGAGCTGGAGGCCACGCCCCCTCCAGCTCCATGCGGACCTGAGCGGGGACAGCGGCGACAGTCTGTTTTCACGTCCGCTTTCCCACGATATAAACAGCGTGCCTGCTCAATCACGTTATAACTGTAGAATGATCGAGGGCGAGTTCTTGGTTTCTTATGTGGGTTTATTGTTAGGCAGTTTCATTAACGTCCTCCCAGCGCGGTAACAACACACAACAACAGCAGTCACGTTTTCGTCTACCGTAAAGCAGTTCGTCTGCCGTAAACAGCAATGTTGTGACACTCTTAAACAGGACAATACTGACATCTACTGGATAGCCTCCGGAACACTGAAATGCAAGTATTTCTTTTATTTATATGTATAATAAAATAAATAAATATATATATATATACACTACCGTTCAAAAGTTTGGGGTCACATTGAAATGTCCTTATTTTTGAAGGAAAAGCACTGTACTTTTCAATGAAGATAACTTTAAACTAGTCTTAACTTTAAAGAAACACACTCTATACATTGCTAATGTGGTAAATGACTATTCTAGCTGCAAATGTCTGCTTTTTGGTGCAATATCTACATAGGTGTATAGAGGCCCATTTCCAGAAACTATCACTCCAGTGTTCTAATGGTACAATGTGTTTGCTCATTGGCTCAGAAGGCTAATTGATGATTAGAAAACCCTTGTGCAATCATGTCCACACATCGGAAAACACTTTAGCTCGTTACAGAAGCTACAAAACTGACCTTCCTTTGAGCAGATTGAGTTTCTGGAGCATCACATTTGTGGGGTCAATTAAACGCTCAAAATGGCCAGAAAAAGAGAACTTTCATCTGAAACTCGACAGTCTATTCTTGTTCTTAGAAATGAAGGCTATTCCACTAAATTGTTTGGGTGACCCCAAACTTTTGAACGGTAGTGTATATATATATATATATATATATATATATATATATATATATATATATATAGCTAGAATTCACCAATATATATATATATACATATATATATATATATATATATATATATATATATATATATATATATATATATATGAAATACTCGATACCACGCCCCCTCCCGGAGTCGGAGGTCTCAAGGTTGGCAAGTATGTTATAAAGCACATTTAAAATTTACCACAGGGGTAGCCAAAGTGCTGTACAATGGGCAGGTTCAGAAGGATATCTGGGGAAATCTTCAAATTAGGTTCTGAGGTTTTATTTTGCAGGTCTGGATTGGTCTAAAATTTTAGATAACATTTCTGGGGATTAAAACCCGGCTGCTTTTTTTTTCAAAATGTGTGTATAATTTCTGCTTTAATTTAGTGTAAATGTTTCTTCCTGTGAAATATCCTTACTTGAACAATAACACATCATTTTTTTTCCTTTTATGTAGTTTTGCTTAATTTTGACGTTCTGTCCTGTCTCTTTAGTTTGCTTCCACTATTGTAAAAGAGGCATTGATGGCATATGTGGCGGCCATGAATTCCCTAGATTCAACTTTTTTTCTGCAAGGTAACATTTGAAGTGAGTTTAATGCGACGATCAGTTCTTTAAGCGCATTCTGACAATCCAGTCTCTTTTGTTTTCTTCCACTCTTTTGCAAAAGAGACATTTGATACTGTATTTGCTGAGACTTACATTTCAAATGTCATGTATTTTCCCTCTAGTTCAGTATGAAATACTGAAACATTACAGTGGTATGGGTGAGGGCCGACATCCGGGCAACTGAGCTACATACGGGTTCTTCGAGCCATAGCAACGAGACTGGCGGTGAAAACAAACCGTTGCCATTACTCTTTAACCTGTCGACCTACGCTGATTAAACCCGTCATTCTGCCTCCAAAATGCCGAAAAACTGTGTTGTTTTTGGTTGTGCTAACCACAACTGGAAACAGGGAAAACAAAGGTTGTATTTTGTTCTGCCAAAGCGTGATAAAAGCCCACAGAGACGAGACAAATGGCTCGCAGCTTTACACCGGGAAAACGAGGACGGTTCTCACTGGAGTCCCCCAAAGTCCCGGGTCGTGTGTTCGGATCACTTCGTTTCTGGTAAATATAAGGAACAAAAATCCACCTTCTTAACCACAACTTGGCTATACCGTCCGTGCTAATGTTGTACTTGTTGAATTTGTACCTTATAACGTTCGACAGCTGAAGTTGTTGTTGTACAAAAATAACATGCGGTATATACTATATAGCAGGGGTCACCAACGCGGTGCCCGTGGGCACCAGGTCGCCCGTAAGGACCAGATGAGTCGCCCGCGGGCCTGTTCTAAAAAAAAATAAAAAAATAAATAAATAAATAAATCAAATCTACATAGAAAAAACACAAGATACACTTTCAATCAGTGCATCAACCCAAACAACCTCCCCCATGCACACTCATCCACACAAAAGGGGTTATTTCTTTCTGCTAACAATATTCTGGTTCCCACAACATAGACAACACATCTGCAGGGGACACAGTCCCTGAAGCACACATGATTGTATAGGCTGCTGGTCCACTAACATTTTCATTAATTACTGTTTTTTATGTAATTATTTTTGTTTTACTTTCTTTTTTATCCAAGAAAATGTTTTTTATTTATTTATCTTATTTTATTTTATTTTTTAAAAAAGGGCCTTATCTTCAACAGACCAGGTTGTCAATGAAATTAGATTTTTTTAAAGGGTTTTTTAAACCAGGCCCAGTCCAGATAATGTCCAAGTCGGACTCAGCAACACACACCTTCATTCATGTACACAGAAAAAAATTAGGGAACACAACAGATTGCATATAATTTATAAACAAAACACTTTGCATTCCATGCGAAAGGACGTTCCCTTTAGATTTCCGATCCTTAACATTTTACATTTATCATAATTAAGCTTAAGGCCAGATTGCTGTGAAAATATGTCCAAAAGATTAAAAAGGTTCCGCAAACAATGAGGAAAAATCTTATCTTTGTGAATCAGCTTTTCTGACATGAACTTCATCAAGAACAAACACAGAACACGCCTCACTGATGCACATCTGCAAGACTCACTCAGAGTTGCAGTGTCAAGTTACACACCAGAGTACAACACACTAGTTAACAGCATGCAATGCCAGGCTTCCCACTAACTGACAAAGAAACAGATAACAGATTTGGTGTCCAGTTCAAAGTGTGACATGATTTAAAAATTTGAGAGTTTACTTTTGTATTTTACATGAGTTATTATTTGTACAAACATGGTGCAAAGTAATTCATGATTTGTTAAAAAATGTTAGTGGCTAGCTAGTTAAAATGGGATATTGTGATTTCACAAGACTGTCTTAGAAGTGATCATTTGAAAATGTTCAATTTGAAAAATGTGCACTTAGAGAAAATATAAAAATAAAGTGTTGCATATTGATATTTATCTGTTTCTATATATATTTATTGTGAGAAATCATTAAGATGATCAGTGTTTCCACAAAGATAAATATCATTAATTATTAATAATAACAGAGTTAAAGGTAAATTGAGCAAATCGGCTACTTCTGGCAATTTATTTAAGTGTGTATCTAACTGGTAGCCCTTCGCATTAATCACTACCCAAGAAGTAGCTCTTGGTTTCAAAAAGGTTGGTGACCCCTGCTATATAGTCTATAGCCTAGCTAGCTATTTTCGAAAACCGGACAACGAGAGGATACCAAAGGCAGCGTTAAGATGGACACCACCGGGAAAACGTAAGCCAGGGAGGCCAAAGAACACCTGGCGAAAAACAGTTGTACTTAAACAACACATGTAGCCCTCAAATCTCTCAATATTTTATACACTAACACTTGATCTTCCGCGTCTCTTTCTTAGTAGCGCGCAGGCTAAGCTAACCAGCAAGCTAAGCTAAGCCTGAGAAGCTTTAAAGTTCACTGAAACGAGTCTGACGCAAATAATGCATTTTCGTTTTTTCACACGATATGCGAATAAGTAAAAATGCGTAAATGAAGGATTTAACGCCGACTTCCAAGCCACAACGCTCTTTATATGCTTTTTCTGTCAATGCTGTGCTCGCTGTGAGCTGCTTTGTTTTCAACCAATTCCCGGTTGCTAGGGGATTGGTAGGCGGAAGTGACGTAGGTCCGCCCTCACCCATTGGGAGTAGCCCAATTTCAAGATGACGTTTCCAATATGTGTGTATGTAAACAGACCGCGATAGTGCCGCCATTCCGACTTGACCACTGTCACTCACTGGCAAAAACGACTTATTAGTAAAAAGTCCTAATACTCGGCTGGTGACAAAGACTTGGTGACATTTTTATTTGGCAGCTTGACTTTGCGGCACGGCTCTTTGTAACCTACAAATCGTGCCTTTAACGCAGTGACCTTTTTTTGGCGGGTACAGGTTCTCGCTAGCTGGGCTCATCTTTTCCAACGCACGTTCAAAAAACATTTCATGCCTCCTTGGTCCGAGCGTGACCCTGCTTTGTCAGAGAAAAATGCATCGTAGGCTGGTGGACGTGTCAAGCCACAGTATGGGGTCTTTACATGTGCCGTAATCCCAGCGATGGCCTTTTAACCCTCCGCGGATCAACAGCGTGACAGCGGAACATGGAAAAACAAATGGGGACCTTGAAAAGCATACGGTTCTTCTTGTACGCCCTCTAACTTGTGTGTGGGTTGTTGTTTTTTTTAACCCAACATCGTCACGGTTTGTGTTTGAATGTTTCCTTTTCTCTTGCTTGTTTTGAATCTATTTGGGTGTTTTGTCCTGAGTTCACATATTGGGAGGATGCTATTGATTTTCTGCTACGGTTTATGTTAGAGATCCATGTTCAGAATAACCATATTGTTTACATGCTGTTGTATCATTTGAACTGCTACATTAGCTAGCTTGTTGTTGTTTTATACATAAAAATCCCCAAAATTTGCAAGCGTGTCGAGCCTTGTTAACCATTTTATATTAATATATATTTTATAACGTTTCGATATGATGACATTTGCGCGTGACGTCAACGGTTGAAGCGGAAGTATTGGTACCCCATTGAATCCCAATACAAAAAGCTCTGTTTTCATCTCAAAATTCCACAGTATTCTGGACATCTGTGTTGGTGAATCTTTTGCAATTTGTTTAATGAACAATGGAGGCTGCAAAGAAGAAAGTTGTAGGTGGGATCGGTGTATTAGCGGCGGACTACAGCAACACAACCAGGAGGACTTTGAGATGGATAGCAGACGCGCTAGCCGGCGACCTCACCTTGACTTCCTACGTCTCCGGGCCGCCGACCGCATCGGTGATCGGGTGAAGTCCTTCGTCGTACCGTCGATCGCTGGAACGCAGGTGAGCACGGGTCGTGATGAGCAGATGAGAGCTGGCATAGGAGCAGAGCTAATGTTTTTAGCATAGCTCTGTCGAGGTTCCGTAGCTAAGTTAGCTTCAATGGCGTCGTTAGCAACAGCATTGCTAAGCTGGAAAGCATTAACCGTGTAGTTACATGTCCAGAGTTTGGTAGTATTGTTGATCTTCTGTCCATCCTTCCAGTCAGGGACTTATTTGTTTTGTTTCTATATGCAGTTAAGCCCGATGCTATCATGTTAGCTCAGTAGCTAAAGTGCTTCACCGATGTGTTGTCGTGGAGATAAAAGTCACTGTGAATGTCCATTTCGCGTTCTCGACTCTCATTTCCAAGAGGATATAGTATCCGAGGTGGTTTGAAATACAAATTCGTGGTCCACAATAGAAAAAGGAGAGAGTGTGGAATCCAATGAGCCAGCTTGTACCTAAGTTACGGTCAGAGCGAAAAAAGATACGTTCTGCACTGCACTCTAGTCCTTCACTCTCAGGTTCCTCATCCACAAATCTATCATCCTGGCTCAAATTAAAGGGGTAATCGTCGCTTTCTCGGTCCAAATCTCTCTCGCTGCTGGTGTAAACAATAGGAAAATGTGAGCAGCCCTTCCTCCGGTGTCGTCACGCTACTTCCGGTAGGGGCAAGGCTTTTTTTTAATCAGAGACCAAAAGTTGCGAACTTTATCGTCGTTGTTCTATACTAAATCCTTTCAGCAAAAATATGGCAATATCGCGAAATTATCAAGTATGACACATAGAATGGATCTGCTATCCCCGTTTAAATTTAAAAAATTCATTTCAGTAGGCCTTTAAATAGCTGCAACATAACATACATAAGTAACAAACAGCATAATAACAACATAGCTGTAAACCTGGCTTCACCTAAAGAATGCACACGTGACACACACAAAGCCTAACCAGGCAGATTTGAATTGTTGTTTTGGGCAGTAGACGGGATTTTTGATCCAAGACACAACTTACATTTAACTAAAATGTTCTTTTCTTTGTGCTCGACAAAAGAAAAGAAGTGAGAATATCTCATACTTGCCAACCCTCCCGAATTTCAGCGCCTCTCCCCGGGACAACCATTCTCCTTCCGTGTGGACCTGAGTGAGGACAGCCTGTCGTCACGTCCGCTTGGCCAACTAAAAAGTAACCACAGAACACTATAGTGTTCTGTGGTTACTTTTTGGTTGGCCAACGGTTTACATTGTTACTTAGAATACTGTATGTTCCCCTAGTGTCCAAAAAACTCTAAATTAAGTCTTTGTTACTTAGAATACTGTATGTTCCCCTAGTGTCCAAAAAACTCTAAATTAAGTCTTTGTTACTTAGAATACTGTATGTTCCCCTAGTGTCCAAAAAACTCTAAATTAAGTCTTTGTTACTTAGAATACTGTATGTTCCCCTAGTGTCCAAAAAACTCTAAATTAAGTCTGTGTTACTTAGAATATGTTCCCCTAGTGTCCAAAAAACTCTAAATTAAGTCTTTGTTACTTAGAATACTGTATGTTCCCCTAGTGTCCAAAAAACTCTAAATTAAGTCTTTGTTACTTAGAATATGTTCCCCTAGTGTCCAAAAAACTCTAAATTAAGTCTTTGTTACTTAGAATATGTTCCCCTAGTGTCCAAATAACTCTAAATTAAGTCTTTGTTACTTAGAATACTGTATGTTCCCCTAGTGTCCAAAAAACTCTAAATTAAGTCTGTGTTACTTAGAATATGTTCCCCTAGTGTCCAAAAAACTCTAAATTAAGTCTTTGTTACTTAGAATATGTTCCCCTAGTGTCCAAAAAACTCTAAATTAAGTCTTTGTTACTTAGAATATGTTCCCCTAGTGTCCAAAAAACTCTAAATTAAGTCTTTGTTACTTAGAATATGTTCCCCTAGTGTCCAAATAACTCTAAATTAAGTCTGTGTTACTTAGAATATGTTCCCCTAGTGTCCAAAAAACTCTAAATTAAGTCTTTGTTACTTAGAATATGTTCCCCTAGTGTCCAAAAAACTCTAAATTAAGTCTTTGTTACTTAGAATATGTTCCCCTAGTGTCCAAAAAACTCTAAATTAAGTCTTTGTTACTTAGAATATGTTCCCCTAGTGTCCAAATAACTCTAAATTAAGTCTTTGTTACATAGAATATGTTCCCCTAGTGTCCAAAAAACTCTAAATTAAGTCTTTGTTACTTAGAATATGTTCCCCTAGTGTCTAAAAAACTCTAAATTAAGTCTTTGTTACTTAGAATATGTTCCCCTAGTGTCCAAATAACTCCAAATTAAGTCTGTGTTACTTAGAATATGTTCCCCTAGTGTCCAAAAAACTCTAAATTAAGTCTTTGTTACTTAGAATATGTTCCCCTAGTGTCCAAAAAAGTCTAAATTAAGTCTTTGTTACTTAGAATATGTTCCCCTAGTGTCCAAAAAACTCTAAATTAAGTCTTTGTTACTTAGAATATGTTCCCCTAGTGTCCAAAAAACTCTAAATTAAGTCTTTGTTACTTAGAATATGTTCCCCTAGTGTCCAAATAACTCTAAATTAAGTCTGTTACTTAGAATATGTTCCCCTAGTGTCCAAATAACTCTAAATTAAGTCTTTGTTACTTAGAATATGTTCCCCTAGTGTCCAAATAACTCTAAATTAAGTCTTTGTTACTTAGAATATGTTCCCCTAGTGTCCAAAAAACTCTAAATTAAGTCTTTGTTACTTAGAATATGTTCCCCTAGTGTCCAAAAAACTCTAAATTAAGTCTGTGTTACTTAGAATATGTTCCCCTAGTGTCCAAAAAACTCTAAATTAAGTCTTTGTTACTTAGAATATGTTCCCCTAGTGTCCAAATAACTCTAAATTAAGTCTTTGTTACTTAGAATATGTTCCCCTAGTGTCCAAAAAACTCTAAATTAAGTCTGTGTTACTTAGAATATGTTCCCCTAGTGTCCAAATAACTCTAAATTAAGTCTTTGTTACTTAGAATATGTTCCCCTAGTGTCCAAATAACTCTAAATTAAGTCTGTGTTACTTAGAATATGTTCCCCTAGTGTCCAAATAACTCTAAATTAAGTCTGTGTTACTTAGAATATGTTCCCCTAGTGTCCAAATAACTCTAAATTAAGTCTTTGTTACTTAGAATATGTTCCCCTAGTGTCCAAATAACTCTAAATTAAGTCTGTGTTACTTAGAATATGTTCCCCTAGTGTCCAAATAACTCTAAATTAAGTCTTTGTTACTTAGAATATGTTCCCCTCGTGTCCAAAAAACTCTAAATTAAGTCTTTGTTACTTAGAATATGTTCCCCTAGTGTCCAAATAACTCTAAATTAAGTCTGTTACTTAGAATATGTTCCCCTAGTGTCCAAATAACTCTAAATTAAGTCTGTTACTTAGAATATGTTCCCCTTGTGTCCAAAAAACTCTAAATTAAGTCTTTGTTACTTAGAATATGTTCCCCTAGTGTCCAAATAACTCTAAATTAAGTCTGTTACTTAGAATATGTTCCCCTAGTGTCCAAATAACTCTAAATTAAGTCTGTGTTACTTAGAATATGTTCCCCTAGTGTCCAAATAACTCTAAATTAAGTCTGTTACTTAGAATATGTTCTCCTAGTGTCCAAAAAACTCTAAATTAAGTCTTTGTTACTTAGAATATGTTCCCCTAGTGTCCAAATAACTCTAAATTAAGTCTTTGTTACTTAGAATATGTTCCCCTAGTGTCCAAATAACTCTAAATTAAGTCTGTTACTTAGAATATGTTCCCCTAGTGTCCAAAAAACTCTAAATTAAGTCTTTGTTACATAGAATATGTTCCCCATACTAAAGTGTTACCAAAAACATAACTTTGTCTTGAATTTGAATTTTTTTTTAAATGTATTTTTCACTAAAGAGTTCGGTGACTGCGCATATGAAAGTGGTGGGGTTCGGCACCTCCAACAAGGTTAAGAACCACTGGTTTAGAGTCTATGCCATCAGATGAAATCTTAATTGATGAAGTTTTTTAAATTACATTTCAAAGATGTGTTGGTAAAAACAATGTTTACTGAGCGATTGCTAATGTTTTTGGTTACCATGGAACCATGCGGACACAAGAAGGTGTCAATCCAA
>NC_084740.1:79711883-79726883 GCF_033978785.1 Entelurus aequoreus
TAACGCTTACAGTAAATCTCTATATCAACTTCAGGTTGATAAAAAGTAAAAAAAAAAAAAGGTTTTATACCTTTTCTTTCAAAGACAACTTTGTTTTTTATAGTACAACTGGAAATATGCAGTATTTAGGAATTATAGTTCTAAAAGATCAATAATGCAGGACACCATTGATTTTAATTCTTTAATATTTTTGAGAAATCAGTGACAATATTAATGAAATCCCACTAAATATATTTGGGATCCAAAAGGTCCCCCACTCATAAAGTGATACATTTTTATTCGTTTTTTTTTTACTTTCAACACTTAAGTTACGAGATCAACTTCAGATATATCTGTCCATTTTACGTTTGAACTATTATTTTGTTTGTTTTTATGCTCTTTTGTCAAAGAAATCTTTGATGTTTTTATATGGCAACCACACAATATATGCAATTTTTTTTTTTTCCACATAAAGCATTTTAAAGTGACATTTTTGAAGTAATTGGAGCCTTGAATAGGTCAATAATTCATTATAATATAGATTTTTTGTCTTTTTTTTTTTTGGAGCAATGGCAAAAAAAAATAAAAATAAAAATAAAGACAAAAGGGGAAAAAAAACAGCCTGCATGGCAGCTTTGTGTCAACATTGCAACTTTTTCTCGTTAGATTTCTCTTCATTCCACTTTTTTAAGTGTTTTTTTTAAATTTTTGCAATACTATCAATTTTGCAATTTTTGCAGAATGTGTGGCGGGCCGGTAAACAATTAGCTGCGGGCCGCACTTTGGACACCCCTGATGTATACACACACACACACACACACACACACACACACACACACACACACACACACACACACACACACACACACACACACACACACACACACACACACACACACACACACACACACACACACACACACACACACACACACACATATATACATGTATACACACACACACACACACACACACACACACACACACACACACACACACACACACACACACACACACACACACACACACACACACACACACACACACACACACACACACACACACACACACACACACACACACACACACACACACACACATATATACTCCGGCTTCCTCCCACCTCCAAAGACATGCACCTGGGGATAGGTTGATTGGCAACACTAAATGGTCCCTAGTGTGTGAATGTGAGTGTGAATGTTGTCTGTCTATCTGTGTTGGCCCTGCGATGAGGTGGCGACTTGTCCAGGGTGTACCCCGCCTTCCGACCGAATGCAGCTGAGATAAGCTCCAGCACCCCCCGCCACCCCAAAAAGGGACAAGCGGTAGAAGATGGATGGATGGATGATTTGCTTGAGTAGCGAGGAGACCCCGAGAGTAACAAGCAGTAGAAAATGGATTAGAAAGGACAGATTAAAAAATAATAATACAAACAAAAAAAAATAGAATTCTTTTAACTCGGGATTTCCCGCGGGTTGGATTTTGGAAGCTGGCGGGCCATAGTTTAGTAAATCCTATTAATCCGCAAAAGTTTGGTAAAAATGTGAATTCTTGCTTGTTGTTTTTATTTTGAAGTAAATATTACACAATTGCAGTAGGTAAATATAAATGTAATATGAAGTCAAGTACATGACAATCATTTTGAGGGAAGAGGTAATACAGAGAAAAGACTTCTCAGTACTGTATTTTTCGGAGAATAAGTCGCGCCGGCCGAAAATGCATAATAAAGAAGGGAAAAAACATATAAGTCGCACTGGAGTATACCGTATTTCCTTGAATTGGCGCCGGGAATATGGTATTCGCATGCCTCGAATTACAGCCGGGTCAAACTCGTTTCGCAAAATAATTAGCGCATGCTTGGCACTTCCGCCGGGTCAAATATGAGTCATTAAATGACTCCCGCCTCCTGGTGGCAGAGGGCGCTAGTGATCCTTCTTGCAACTGCTGGTGCTGCAGAAGACCGGTGCTGCAGAAGAAGAAGACAACAAGCAGCAAGAGTGCGCAGCCATTGTTTGCTTGCATTTTTGCCATGGAGGATTACATATCTAAAATAAAACAGTTTTCTAAACTGGACTTTCAATCGAAGCAGGAGGTAATACTCCATCGAGACAGAGAGACTTTTAAAACTGAAGAAAGATAAGGAAGACTTCTATAAACAAGTTATCCATGCTTTTCTTCAAAAGGAGTTGCACATGGACTTCATTTATACCTAAAGGTAAGACCATAATAACTTTTTTTTTTATTAAATGTGCTTTTCATGATAAGGTAAGCGCTGGAGTGAGAAGAGGTTTTAAAATAATTAGCGCATGCTTGCCCATCCCGCAGGCTTCTGGTAAGTGCCGGAGTGACAGGAGGTTTTAAATTAATTAGCGCCCCGGCGGCTATTCAAGGAAATACGGTAAGTCGCATTTTTTGGGGAAATGTATTTGATAAAAGCCAACACCAAGAATAGACATTTGAAAGGCAATTTAAAATAAATAGAGAATAGTGAACAACAGGCTGAATAAGTGTACGTTATATGAGGCATAAATCACCAACTGAGAAGGTGCCTGGTATGTTAACGTAACATATTATGGTAAGAGTCATTCACATAACTATAACATATAGAACATGCTATACGTTTACCAAACAATCTGTCACTCCTAATCGCTAAATCCCATGAAATCTTATACGTCTAGTCTCTTACGTGAATGACATCAATAATATTATTTGATATTTTACGCTAATGTGTTCATCATTTCACACATCATCATCATCATCATCATCATCATCGGCAGTCACTCGTAGTCGAGTATGACTGTCCTCAGAATGGATGGATTCCCATTCGGGAGGACGCCTGCGCGTGACGTCTTTTAGCGTGGGGAGACAGATGCGCCTGCAGCCACCACACGGTCCTTGGCAGAGAGGGGCCTTGATCCAGTGGCATGGATCCATGACGACTGGAGACCACCCTCTGTTGCCGCCTTCAGTGCCGTTGTGACATGCAGTGTCATCCTCCGCCACTTCCACCGTTGACTCGAGGTCTTTGAAATGCTATTCAACCCATAGCTGGGACCCTGACAGGTACTACCACCCCGGGTCACAGTGGACCTGGGAGCAATGATGACTGAGGGGTAACTCCACCTTCCCCAAAACTCCAGAACTCCCGAACTGAAGCCTCATCACCGGATGCAGTTTTGAGTCATACCCAGGACTCAACAGTGTAATAATAGTATAATAACAGTGTAATAATAATGTAATAACAGTATAATAACCGTTCAATTGAACACCGTTCAATTATTGTAACGTCTATCAAAATGCTTCGAGGCCAGGAATTATATCGATCACTTTATTGAGCAAAACTGTTTATATTCGGACATAACCACACCAAAACAGGAGTAAAACACTTCTATCTCGAAAAACTAGTCATTTTCTGCCGTACAAACCAGGCCAAAACCAACTTGTCATCTGTCACCAACACGCATACCACTAAACCACTGGTGCGTTTATGGCCACACAAAAAGTCGGACAACTCAAACACCACACAAAGTTACACTCAGTCATACGTGTGCTTATTTTACTGTCATTTATTAGTAATGTTAATGTATTGATATTAATCATGGAATGCTGTTACTAGAGAAAGTTACAGGAATGCACACTTCATCCTATGCTTACATTTCATTGTGCAACATGAGGATGTTGAAGGGGAACTAAATGTGATCTCTGAAAGGGGTACAAATGATTTCCAAAGCAGTGCTTTTGGTATAAAGTTAAGTTAGGTTAAATGAAAGTATTATTATTAGAGATGTCCGATAATATCGGCCTGCCGATATTATCGGCCGATATATGCGTTAAAATGTAATATCGGAAATTATCGTTTTTTTTATTATCTGTATCGTTTTTTTTTTGTTTTTTTTAAAATTAAATCAACATAAAAAACACAAGATACACTTACAATTAGTGCACCAAGCCAAAAAACCTCCCTCCCCCATTTACACTCATTCACACAAAAGGGTTGTTTCTTTCTGTTATTAATATTCTGCTTCCTACATTATATATCAATATATATCAATACAGTCTGCAAGGGATACAGTCCGTAAGCACACATGATTGTGCGTGCTGCTGCTCCACTAATAGTACTAACCTTTAACACTTCATTTTACTCATTTTCATTCATTACTAGTTTCTATGTAACTGTTTTTATATTGTTTTACTTTCTTTTTTACTCAAGAAAATGTTTTTAATTTATTTATCTTATTTTACTAATTTTTTTAAAAAGTACCTTATATTCACCATACCTGGTTGTCCAAATTAGGCATAATAATGTGTTAATTCCACGACTGCATATATCGATTGATATCGGTATCGGTTGATATCGGTATCGGTAATTAAAGAGTTGGACAATATCGGAATATCGGATATCGGCAAAAAGCCATTATCGGACATCCCTAATTATTATTATTATTAATTATTATTATTATTATTATTAATCTTACGGTATATATCAAAAATAATATTGAGTAAAATGTAATTGAAATATTGTCGATGTGGCCCTCCAGCAGAGCTCGGGTTGCTCATGCGGCCCCTGGTAAAAATTGATTGCCCACCCCTGTCCTAGCCCTTTACTGCTCTGACACTGATATGTACCTGTAAACAATGGTACATTTTCATTTACATTCTCACTATCCTTGTGGCACGCTGCGTTGGTGCTGGTCTTGTAAGGCAGTCGTACTGAGTCAGAGTTGTCTCACAAAAGTTTGCAAATGTATATTTCAATTGTTATATTTTGTATTTTTCTCTAAAAACATAAATTATTGAACAATTTCTAAAAAAAACCCAACAATTTTGCTTAACGTCCCAATTTAGCCAGGGGTCTTTGCTCATTGTGATTAAAGGCCTACTGAAAGCCACTACTAGCGACCACGCAGTCTGATAGTTTATATATCAATGATGAAATCTTAACATTGCAACACATGCCAATACGGCCGGGTTAACTTATAAAGTGACATTTTAAAATTCCCGCCACACTTCCGGTTGAAAAACTCCTTTGGATATGATTTATGCGCGTGACGTCACAAAATCAACGGAAGTGGTTGGACCCCATCGGGCCCGATAGAAAAACCTCTTGTTTTCTTTGACAAAATTCCACAGTATTCTGGACATCTGTGTTGGTGAATCTTTTGCAATTTGTTTAATGAACAATGGAGGCTGCAAAGAAGAAAGTTGTAGGTGGGATCGGTGTATTAGCGGCTAAGTACAATACTTACAGCAACACAACAAGGACTACTTACCCTGATAGCAGACGCCTAGCCGATGCTTGCTGCCAAACCCACGGATGAAGTCCTTCGTCGCGCTGTTGATCGCTGGAACGCAGGTGAGCACGGCTGTTGATGGGAAGATGAGGGCTGGCTGGTGTAGGTGGAGCGCTAATGTTTTTATCATAGTTCTGTGAGGTCCGGTTGCTAAGTTGCTAAATTAGCCTTAGCGTCGTTAGCAACAGCATTGTTAAGCCTTACCAGGCTGAGAATTTTTAACCGTGTAGTTACATGTACATGGTTTAATAGTATTGTTGGTCTTCTGTCTATCCTTCCAGTCAGGGATTTATTTATTTTGTTTCTATCTTCATTTGAGAACGATGCTATCACGTTAGCTCAGTAGCTAAGTGTGTCACCGATGTATTGTCTTGGAGATAAAAGTCACTTTAAATGTCCATTTCGCGTTCTCGACTCTCATTTTCAAGAGGATATAGTATCCGAGGTGGTTTAAAATACAAATCCGTGATCCACAATAGAAAAAGGAGAGAGTGTGGAATCCAATGAGCCAGCTTGTACCTAAGTTACGGTCAGAGCGAAAAAAGATACGTCCATCACTGCCTCTCAAGTCCTTCACTGTAACGTTCCTCATCTACGAATCTTTCATCCTCGCTTAAATTAATGGGGTAATCGTCACTTTCTCGCTCCGAATCTCTCTCGCTCCATTGTAAACAACGGGGAATTGTGAGGAATACTAGCTCCTGTGACGTCACGCTACTTCCGCTACAGGCGAGGCTTTTTTTTTTATCAGCGAGCAAAAGTTGCGAACTTTATCGTCGATTTTCTCTACTAAATCCTTTCAGCAAAAATATGGCAATATCGCGAAATGATCAAGTATGACACATAGAATGGATCTGCTATTCCCGTTTAAATAAAAAAAAATCATTTCAATAGGCCTTTAATTCACTTAAATAAGAACATTTCTATTTGGAGATGCTTATGTTCTTATTTTTTACATTGACAAGCTCAATATGAACATTTTATGCGGTTACTAAGCGTCCAATCAGATTCTGGTTTTCTGGATTATAAATAGATGCATAACGTGTCAAATATCGAACCTAAGTTATGTACGTTCCGTCTCGGACTACTAAGTAGGGTTAAGAAATTTCGCCCAGTCCGCTGTGCAACTTGGGCTAAATGAATGTTTTCTCTATTTAGGCCCCTTGGCTTTAATTTAGCCGGCAGATATTCATCGCATCCCCTTACGTCAATACATTTAATTATGCTATTCTGCCCAGGGTGCCAGCGCAGAGCAGCTCCTGAATGTTGCTGCTTCAATTTGCATGTATAAACAATACTGTGCAAAGACGCTGCAACCACTAAGAGGCCTGGTTGTTTTGATGCGCAATTCCATGAGAAAAACACCAAACTGCGGTTGCATGAGGTCGGACAAAAAGTTTGTTAATTGACTTTCTTGGTGAGTGTCGTCATTAAGTCATTTTTAGCTGTCGCACGTCTTCATATTTTCGCATCTTTTTTTTTTTTAGCATGTTTGAGCTCATAATCATCTATGATGTTCACTTTGTGAGCACTGCAAATTAAATTATGAGCAGATTCTAATTATAAGATCATTTGCGACAGTAATTTCCCAACAGGGTGCTCGTTAAAACTCAGGTGAAAATTAGTGAGCGTGGCTTTTTTCTTTTTTAACCAGAACTTGCTAAGGATGCGGGGAATTTAGACTTTACAGGTACGAGAAAATGTCATTATGTCGCTGTCCAATGAAAACCATGTATTTTGAATATGATGACAGTAACATTGCCAATTAGTGGCCTGGCATGAATATTACAGCTTTTTCAAGTTCTTACTATTGAATTCATTTGTGGCAGGGGAGCTTGGTTAGGGGCGTGGCCAATATGACATCACATTATTTGCTATGATGCATGTATTTTATTTTGAAAGGCAAAAAAATGTGTACATACATTTAAAACCAAACTATTATTAATTATAATCCAATCCAATCAATCCACTTTATTTATATAGCACATTTACACAACAAAAATGTTTCCAAAGTGCTGCACAGCCATGTTAAAAACAATATTAAAAACAATATTATGCTACACCAATGACTGAATAAAAATAAAGAATAAATGAATAGAAAACCAATATAGAGACAAAATAAAAAATAAATACGAATTAAAACGATTTTTAAAGGGTAAAACTAATTAAAACAGTAAAATAGACATCAAAATTTATGAAAAAAAACCACACAGGACAACAGAGGACAGAAGACCACACAAGTATTAACATATATTTTTCTTACATATCGTTTTGCTCTATTTTTCAATTGTTGCTGCTTATTGTTTTATTGTGATTGTGGGCGGTATAGCTCGGTTGGTAGAGTGGCCGTGCCAGCAACTTGAGGGTTCCAGCTTCGATCCCCGCTTCCGCCATCCTAGTTACTTCCGCTGTGTCCTTGGGCAAGGCACTTTACCCACCTGCTCCCAGTGCCACCCACACTGGTTTAAATGTAACTTAGATATTGGGTTTCACTATGTAAAGCGCTTTGAGTCACTAGAGAAAAGCGCTTTATAAATATAATTCACTTATTACAAGGTGTGTGTATGTAGGGGGGGGGGGGGTTTGGTGGTAGCAGGGGGGTGTATTTTGTACCGTCCCGGAAGAGTTAGTGCTGCAAAGGGTTCTGGGTATTGTGTTGTGTTACGGTGCGGATGTTCTCCCGAAATGTGTTTGTCATTCTTGTTTGGTGTGGGTTCACAGTGTGGCGTACATTTCTAACAGTGTTAAAGTTGTTTATACGGTCACCCTCAGTGTAACCTGTATCGCTGTTGATCAAGCATGCGTTGCGTACAGAAGCCGCACATATCTTGTGACTGGCGCCGGCACGTTGTTAGAATGGATGAAAAGCGGACGTGACGACAGCTCGTAGAGGACGTTAAAGGCAGTGCCTTTAAGGACTACGAGATATAATGACTGATGAACACCTTCGTTGGATAATGAAGGTTGCCTCAGCTCAAAGCCTGAGCCCTGACATTAATGAACTAGCATCCAAGAAAAGATGGCAGGTATCTGGCTTGGGCACATCAGATTAGATCAGTGTGTTGCAGTTTAAAGTCCTGAATGGTTGTTTTATTCATTGTAATTTTATTTTCATATTTATTAGCCTGTGGAAAAAATTTATTTTGATATTTACCTCAGAAGGCTGCAAATAGAAAAGAGGCATTCCATTTTTATTTAAATTGTATTTGATATGCCATTGATATTTTTTAATTATTATTATTATTATTATTAGAAACTGGATTTTGCATGTCACTATAAAGTTATATAAGCCTTGCTTGTTCAATATTCAATGCAAAACTTGTTTGGGTCCCTATTAAAAGGTTAATTTGTTCAACCTGGGTCCGCGGCTCTGTTCAGTTTTACATTTTGGCCCACTCTGTATTTGAGTTTGACACCCCTGTTATGCAGCTTAGGGAAGGTAAATTAAGTTTTGCTGACGGTTTTTGAATGCATCATTGTATTGATTTAGCGGTATAATTGACTGCTCCCATTAGCTACATTGCTAGCCACCAAGAATGAACCCATTTTTACATGTTTGAATGCAAAAAAAAAAAAAAAAGTCTTGTCTTGCATAATGATTGTGAACGATAGGCAAATTTCCTTCTTAAAACTGAGGTGAAAATGTGTTTCCTGCTAAGAATGCGGAATGGTATCAGAAAATGTTATGTCACTAACAAATGAAAAGTAATGACTTTTGCATGTGCTCAGTGGTTATTTATTGATTGATTGATTGAGACTTTTATTAGTAGGTTGCACAGTGAAGTACATATTCCGTACAATTGACCACTAAATGGTAACACCCGAATAAGTTTTTCAACTTGTTTAAGTCGGGGTCCACTTAGAGAGAGAGAGATCAGAAGGCATACGAACAAGTATCTGCATTTGATTGTTTACATTTGATTGAGGGTGTTAGTTTAGGGTTGTAGTTGCCTGGAGGTGAACTTTTATTGCGGTTTTGAAGGAGGATAGAGATGCCCTTTCTTTTACACCTGTTGGGAGTGCATTCCACATTGATGTGGCATAGAAAGAGAATGAGTTAAGACCTTTGTTAGTTCGGAATCTGGGTTTAACGTGGTTAGTGGAGCTCCCCCTGGTGTTTTGGTTATGGCGGTCATTTACGTTAAGGAAGTAGTTTGACATGTACTTCGGTATCAGGGAGGTGTAGTGGATTTTATAGACCAGGCTCAGTGCAAGTTGTTTAACTCTGTCCTCCACCCTGAGCCAGCCCATTTTGGAGAACTGGGTAGGAGTGAGGTGTGATCTGGGGTGGAGGTCTAGAAGTGATCTGACTAGCTTGTTCTGGGATGTTTGGAGTCTAGATTTGAGGGTTTTGGAGGTGCTAGGGTACCAGGAGGTGCATGCGTAATCGAAAAAGGGTTGAACGAGAGTTCCCGCCAGAATCCTCAAGCTGCTTTTGTTGACCAGAGAGAAGATTCTGTAGAGAAATCTCGTTCGTTGGTTGACCTTTTTGATTACCTTGGTTGCCATTTTATCACAGGAAAGGTTAGCCTCTAGAATGGAACCTAGGTAGGTGACCTCATCTTTCCTGGTGATAACAATGTCACCCACTTTTATAGTGAAGTCATTGACTTTCTTAAGGTTGATGTGGGACCCAAACAGGATGGATTCCGTTTTACCCAAGTGTATGATTTACACAGTAACATTGCTAACTAGTGGCCTGACTTGTGTATTACAGCATTTCCAGTTGTTTTTGTGGATTTTCTGTGAGAAGATATTTTGTTTGCACATGAAATAGTTCACATGTTAAAAAAAAAAATATGCTGAACTCGTTTTTATTCTAAGCAACAACTTGTCAACAAATAACTGGAAAAAAAACCTAACTGAACAAACGGGACTTTCCTCGACCATTTGAAAATGCAACTGCTATTTAGTTTTAGTCAGGGGTGTGCAAAGTGCGCCCCGGGGGCCATTTGCGGCCCGCAGGTCATTTTTTAACGGCCCCACGGCACATTTTAAAAATACGATTGAAAAAAATCAAAAACATAAAAAGTGGTATTTAAAGAGCAAACAGGTGAAATGTAACAAGAAAATGTTGCAATTAGGGATGTCATTTTAAATTCCTTCCTCTTCTTTCCTGACAATTTAAATCAATGTTCAAGTAAATTTATTATTTTTATTGTAAAGAATAATAAATAAATGTTAATTTAATTCTTCATTTTAGCTTCTGTTTTTTCGACGAAGAATATTTGTGAAATATTTCTACAAACTTATGATTAAAATTCAAAAAAATTATTCTGGCAAATCTAGAAAATCTGTTGAATCAAATTTAAATCTTATTTCAAAGTCTTTTGAATTTCTTTTAAAATTTTTGTTCTGGAAAATCTAGAAGAAATAATGATTTGTCTTTGTTAGAAATATAGCTTGGTCCAATTTGTTGTATATTCTAACAAAGTGTAGATTGGATTTTAACCTATTTAAAACATGTCATCAACATTCTAAAATTAATCTTAATCAGGATAAATTACTAATGATGTTCCATAAATCATTGTTTTAATTTTTTCAAAAAGATTCGAATTAGCTAGTTTTTCTCTTCTTTTTTTCGGTAGAATTTTGAATTTTAAAGAGTCGAAATTGAAGATAAACTATGTTTCAAAATTTTATTGTCATTTGTTTCGGGTTTTCTCCTCTTTTAAACCGTTCAATTAAGTGTAAATATCATTAATTATTAATAATAACATAGAGTTAAAGGTAAATTGAGCAAATTGGCTATTTCTGGCAATTTATTTAAGTGTGTATCAAACTGGTAGCCCTTCGCATTAATCAGTACCCAAGAAGTAGCTCTTGGTTTCAAAAAGGTTGGTGACCCCTGGTATAGAGATTTAAAAACTTGAATAATAACACAAATAATAATACTGAATAATGACACATTTTTTAAAATATTTTTTGGACCAAAACCCTTTGGGGTCCCCGGGATCAAGCCTGAGTGGAAGCCTGAATGTATATTTTCTATACATATATTGTATTGGTTTTTAAAATAAAAATATCCAAATGGCCCCTGCTAGCTTTGAATTTTCAATGCGCGGCCCTCAGTGGAAAAAGTTTGGACACCCCTGGTCTTAGTGGTCCTTAAATCTGGTGAAATACAAGATTGCGCTCAGTGTCCGAGCGGAAGCACTAATACGTCGTCACTGAAGTGAAATGAGAGTGAAGTGGAGGGGAACAAGCTGAATATTCACACTCACACCTGGGGGGAGGCGGAGGCGGAGGCGGAGGATTGACATGCATCGCATTATGTTCTCCTTCGGCCGACAGCTTTAACACCTTGGCTTTAATTTAATTAAAGCCTGACATTGTCAGGGGAGGAAAACGTCATTTGAACACACACACATATTATGTATATATACAGTGTATATAAAATATGATGTGCTTGTCCACGTAAAAATGCACAAAGCAGAGGGGTCATCATCCAGAGGCAATTATGCCTGGATGGATAACTGACTGGTTACTAAGATGCTTCTACTCATTACGCTCTGAAAAGCGCCCTATTATATGCTAAACCCAACGTTGCTTATCTATTGGTGCCTGTTGTGTATATTTGCCTATATGGTGACGTTAGGCATTATCCACATATGGTAGAAATGTACTCTTAACTACTTTGCGCAGTCCTGCCTTTGTAGCGTCACGGTGTAGTCCAGGGGTGTCCAAACTTTTTCCACTGAGGGCCGCACACTGAAAAATCAAAGCAAGCGGGGGCTATTTTTTATATATTTTTTATTTTAAAAACCAATATAATATATGTATAAAAAATATACATTTAGGCCTCCACTCAGGCTTGATCCCAGGGACCCCAAAGGGTTTTGTTAAAAAATATATAAAAAATGTGTCATTATTCAGTATTATTATTTTTTATTATTATTCAAGTTTTAAATCCATAGAATAACATTAGGTCTATCTGTCAAAATAACATTTTCAAAAATTTACTTTTTATGCTCTTTTTGTCAAAGAAAACCATTTTTTTTAATAGAAAAAAAAACAAAATATGCAACATTTTCACCCAATAACATTTTTAAGTGGAATATTTCAGATTATATAATAATTGCAGCTTTAAAAAGGTCAATAAGTCATAACAACATAGATTTTTGAGCAATGACACTTAAAAAAAAAAATCACACTAAAATTATTGGGGATCCAAAAGGGTCCTTCTCATTAAAGTGTTAAAAAATATATATATATTTTTTTCTACTGTTTACTTTTAAAACAATAATCTCGAGATCAACTTCAGATTAGGGATGGGCGATACCACACTTTTAGGATTTGATACGATACCGATACTTTTTCTTGCATTTTCATCGATACCGATACCGATACCAATAATTTCTTATTGGCAATTTTTTGTCAGTCAAAAATATTATTACTATTGTTATTATTTAAGACAAATCACAAGACAAATACAGGCTATTTATACCACATTTATTATGGTCAATATATAATAAAAGTAAAATTAAAATAAATAACATAAATATGAAAAATAAATTAAATATTATATATAATAACTATATACAATATATAATAATAATTAAATATTAGGGCTTTCCAATTAACAGTCGAATCCGAATTGCAAGAAGCTGCAGTTATTTTTTAAACTTTGTGATATAATTAGCAATTAATGAAATATGAAATAGGCTAATGTTTTCGAAATGTAAGAAATCATGTTACAGATTAAAACCATAATCACATTCAATCATATATTCAAGATTTTCTTGGACAAAAATAAAACTGTAATGCAAAGATGAAGAATCTCCAAAATGTATCTCTTTCTTATCTTGTTTTAAATACTCGAGCAATTTTCAACTAACAGTAAATTCCCCTGTGTGGAAATTATTTGAATTTAGGATAATCATTTAAACAAAAATATTCAGTAAACATTACTAAAAAAAAAAAAAAAAATGCCTGTTTTAAGTCAACAATTGGACAACACTGGATATGCCTGGCTGCATCGCTGTCGGCTGGCTGTGTGTGTGTGTGTGTGTGTGTGTGTGTGTGTGTGTGTGTGTGTGTGTGTGTTGCACGTTGACGACGCTCATTGGCTGTCTCCTGTCACGTGACTGGGCCAGCTCTATACTCTGCCAGGTACAGGTGTGTCCCAGCACATAGGAAGTTAAGTAAGTCATCAAAAACATCTGAAAGTGATGCTTGCACCCCCCACACGCCGTTTTTTGGTTTATATCGATACTTTTTTCAGAAAAGTGATGCCAAATGAGTAGCGTGTGAGTATCGATATATCGATACCACAGGATCGATACGCACATCCCTACTTCAGATGTATCCGTCAATTATAAGTTTTATTGTTGTTCATGTTTTTTGTTTGTTCGTTTTAGGCCCTTCTTTAAAAAAAACAAAAAAAACTTATGGCAAACACAAAATATGCAACAAAGTGGAATATTTAATGTGACATAATTGGAGCCTTGAACAGGTCAATAATTCATAATGACATTGATTTTGATTCTTTTTTTTTGTTAAGAAAGAAACAGCCTGCCTGGCAGCTTTGTGTTATTAGAGTCAACATTGCAACATTTTCTTGTTAAATTTCACCTGTTTGCTCTTTTATACCACTTTTTATGTTTTGTATATTTTTAATCATATTTTTAGAATGTGCCGTGGGGCCGTTAAAAAATTCCCTGCGGGCCGCACTTTGGACATCCCTGGAGTAGTCGATCAGCTTCTTCTTTTTCACGGGGCACACTTCCATATGAGTTGGGAAATGGTGTTAGATGTAAATATAAACGGAATACAATGTTTTGCAAATCCTTTTCAAGCCATATTCAGTTGAATATGCTACAAAGACAACATATTTCATGTTCAAACTCATAAACTTTATTTTTTTTTTTGCAAATAATAATTAACTTAGAATTTCATGGCTGCAACACGTGCCAAAGTAGTTGGGAAAGGGCATGTTCACCACTGTGTTACATGGCCTTTCCTTTGAACAACACTCAGTAAAGGTTTGGGAAGTGAGGAGACACATTTTTGAAGTGGAATTCTTTCCCATTCTTGCTTGATGTACAGCTTAAGTTGTTCAACAGTCTCCCTTCTCATATTTTAGGTGCCACACATTTTCAATGTCTGGACTACAGGCAGGCCAGTCTAGTACCCGCACTCTTTTACTATGAAGCCACGTTGATGTAACACGTGGCTTGGCATTGTCTTGCTGAAATAAGCAGGGGCGTCCATGGTAACGTTGCTTGGATGGCAACATATGTTGCTCCAAAAGCTGTATGTACCTTTCAGCATTAATGGTGCCTTCACAGATGTGTAAGTTACCCATGTCTTGGCCACTAATACACCCCCATACCATCACACGTGCTGGCTTTTACACTTTGCGCCTACAACAATCCGGATGGTTCTTTTCCTCTTTGGTCCGGAGGACACCACGTCCACAGTTTCCAAAAACAATTTGAAATGTGGACTCGTCAGACCACAGAACACTTTTCCACTTTGTATCAGTTCATCTTAGATGAGCTCAGGCTCAGCGAAGAGGACGGCGTTTCTGGGTGTTGTTGATAAACGGTTTTCGCCTTGCATAGGAGAGTTTTAACTTGCACTTACAGATGTAGCAACCAACTGTAGTTACTGACAGTGGCTTTCTGAAGTGTTCCTGAGCCCATGTGGTGATATCCTTTACACACTGATGTGGCTTGTTGATGCAGTACAGCCTGAGGGATGGAAGGTCACGGGCTTAGCTGCTTAC
>NC_084740.1:79731883-79759383 GCF_033978785.1 Entelurus aequoreus
CAACATCAGAGATGCTATTCTCAGTGTTGCAAGGTGGGGTACCATTTATTCTCGGTTAATTTAAGCTAAAAGGACTACACAGAGTTCCTTTTGGAACAGTCGTGTCGGATCTGCAGGGCGACCATCTGAGTTGAAGCCAGGAAAATGCTGTGATGATTGCGGTTCGGACATTAGGAGCCAACTTCGAGGAACCTCGGACACCCGCGACCTCTACTTATGTCCTGATGTGGTCCCTCGGGTGCCCCGTGGAGTGATAATCATCATTTAGTCCCCACTGAGTGAGCGAAGGGGCGTGCACGGTCACAGCTGCCCACCCGGACGGGTCGTAGAGGAGGAGTAGAAGGAAGCGTCATGTCCGCAGGGCAAAGGGGAGAGCGACGGCGTCTTTAAGGTCATACTAATTGTCACGGACATACGCCATGTCTCGTTAGCTATAGTTAGACTGGGCTGTGCTGAAGAGAATAGGAGAGGTCCGAGGGGGGGCCGGTGGTACAGGTGTGGACCTTTTTAATTAAATACCACTGCAAAGGTTAATGCGCACAAGCAGGAAACATCAGCTGCCGTTTAAACACAGCTCAGAACGCATCGCCAGGGTGAGCACAATTAAAACTACCGCTAGGTTTAAAAAAATAATAATGGCTGACCACTGTCAAAACATCAGATTGGACAACCTTTTAGCACATCTTTTTGATTTATAAATATTATTTTGCATTTCTCATTATTCATCCATTTGTTAAATGTCTTAACAGTAAGCATTTTATTTAGATTTTTACCCCAATACTTAAAAAATAAAATACAATTATTACTCTGCTTTCATTTTTTTTTCATTTATTTATTTATTTCAGGCAATGACATAAAAAATAATAATAACAAAAAAAGTACAAAGTTGACAACACATAATAATATAAATAAATAAACTGTATTTTTCGGACTATAAGTGGCAGTTTTACTCGCTCCTTATACTCAGGAGAGACTTATGTGTGAAATGATTAACACATTATAATATTATTGATGTCATTGACGTAAGAGACTAGACGTATAAGATTTCATGGGATTTAGCGATTAGGAGTGACAGATTGTTTGGTAAACGTATAGCATGTTCTATATGTTATAGTTATTTGAATGACTCTTACCATAATATGTTACGTTAACATACCAGTTGGTTGTTTATGCCTCATATAACGTACACTTATTCAGCCTGTTGTTCACTATTCTTGATTTATTTGAAATTGCCTTTCAAATGTCTATTCTTGCTGTTGGCTTTAATCAAATACATTTACCCCAAAAAATGCGACTTATACTCCAGTGCGACTTACATATGTTTTTTTCCTTCCTTATTATGCATTTTCGGCCGGTGCGACTTATACTCCGAAAAATACGGTAGTGCAAAAGGTAATGTATAGTATGTAATGCATGATTGTCCAGTTTTGCCTGAAAGGGAGTGGTAAGAAGATAACTTATTTAATCCCACCCGCAGTTTTCCATTCAGTGATTATTCACACGAGTTTCACTCTTACTTTGTTCAAGGATTATAATACACATGTGAGCGCTTTGAGTATCTAACAATAGAAAAGGGCGATATAAATCTAATCCATTATTATTATTATGTTATATCATAGTGGCATTACCACAGGTAACAATCATTATTACACTGTAATAGGGCTGCAACAACTAATCGATTAAATCGATTAAAATCGATTGTAAAAATAGTTGCCGATTAATTTAGTCATCGATTCGTTGGATCTATGCTACGCGCATGCGCAGAAGCTTTTAAAAAAAAAATATATATATTTTATTTTTATTTTTTAATAAACCTTTATTTATAAATTGCAACATGTACAAACAGCTGAGAAACAATAATCAAAATAAGTATGGTGCCAGTATGCTGTTTTTTTCAATAAAATACTGGAAAGGATAGAAATGTAGTTTGTCTCTTTTATCCGATGATTGATCGAAGTAATAATCGACAGATTAATCGATTATCATATTAATCGTTAGTTGCAGCCCTACACTGTATCAATCATTTGTATCAACAATGTAGGAATAATGAATATACCAACAATGGTAATAGACAACATAGCAACAATAGTAATAGACAACATAGTAATAATGGTAATAGACAACATAGCAACACTAGTAATCGACAACATAGCAATAATGGTAATAGACAACATAGCAATAATGGTAATAGACAACATAGCAATAATGGTAATAGACAACATAGCAATAATGGTAATAGACAACATAGCAATAATGGTAATAGACAACATAGCAATGATGTTAATAGACAACATAGCAATAATGGTAATAGACAACATAGCAATAATGGTAATAGACAACATAGCAACAATAGTAATAGACAACATAGCAATAATGGTAATAGACAACATAGCAATAATGTTAATAGACAACATAGCAATAATGGTAATAGACAACATAGCAATAATGGTAATAGACAACATAGCAATAATGGTAATAGACAACATAGCAATAATGGTAATAGACAACATAGCAATAATGGTAATAGACAACATAGCAATAATGGTAATAGACAACATAGCAATAATGGTAATAGACAACATAGCAACAATAGTAATAGACAACATAACAATAATGGTAATAGACAACATAGCAATAATGGTAATAGACAACATAGCAATAATGGTAATAGACAACATAGCAATAATGGTAATAGACAACATAGCAATAATGGTAATAGACAACATAGCAATAATGGTAATAGACAACATAGCAATAATGGTAATAGACAACATAGCAATGATGTTAATAGACAACATAGCAATAATGGTAATAGACAACATAGCAATAATGGTAATAGACAACATAGCAACAATGGTAATAGACAACATAGCAATAATGGTAATAGACAACATAGCAATAATGGTAATAGACAACATATCTCTATATTTGAACCAGACCCCATGTTTGTAAATCCATTAATAGTTTGGCATTGCTTGTGTTGGAAGTCCAGTTTGTTCCATAGTTTTAGTCCGCATACAGACACACAAAAACATAGTTTTAGTCCGCATACAGACACACAACATAGTTTTAGTCCGCATACAGACACACAAAAACATAGTTTTAGTCCGCATACAGACACACAACAACATAGTTTTACTCCGCATACAGACACACAACATAGTTTTAGTCCGCATACAGACACACAAAAACATAGTTTTAGTCCGCATACAGACACACAACAACATAGTTTTAGTCCGCATACAGACACACAACAACATAGTTTTAGTCCGCATACAGACACACAACAACATAGTTTTAGTCCGCATACAGACACACAACAACATAGTTTTAGTCCGCATACAGACACACAACAACATAGTTTTAGTCCGCATACAGACACACAACAACATAGTTTTAGTCCGCATACAGACACACAACAACATAGTTTTAGTCCGCATACAGACACACAACATAGTTTTACTCCGCATACAGACACACAACAACATAGTTTTACTCCGCATACAGACACACAAAAACGTTTACGAGTGGTTTGAGCTCTCGGCAATGAGAAATATCCAACTTTACCTTAAAATAATCCTTTATAGCAGTGGTCCCCAACCACCGGGCCGCGAACCGATTGGTACTGGGCCACACAAGAAATTAAAAAAATTAAATTAAATTAAAAAAATAAATAAAAATGATTAAATCAACATAAAAAACACAATATATACATTATATATCAATATAGATCAATACAGTATGCAGGGATACAGTCCGTAAGCACACATGATTGTATTTCTTTATTGAAAAAAAAAAAAAATTAAATAAATACCCCACACCCCTCTGTGGGACAAATTTTCAAGCATTTACCATTCCGCAGCTCCAAAAAGGTTGGGGACCACTGCTTTATAGTGTATTACTTTTAGTGTGTAAGTGTTTCTTTTACACACAAAAACACTCATGATTACATTTTTTTTAAACTATTATCCTATTGGTAATCTATTAGTAAATTATATTTTTTGATAAACAATTGAAAAAAAAAAAAGTTTTTAAGTACATGCAAGTATGAAGTAAATATCTTTTGCAGTATAATTGTATGGCTTTTTCAAACAAGCTTTTACATTTTTCATGGCGACTTTCGCCGACTGAGTAAATATGTGACGTTCTATTTTTCATTACCATATGTTAATTCATTACCGTTTTTGACTTTTTTTCAATTGCACATTCACAGTTTTTTTCTTCATCTCACGTTAACGTTAATAACGTTTTCTACTCAGCGGAAGGTGCAACGCACCTGAGACTGCAATCCTTTGTTTCAGCACATTTTAAATGTTTGGCTTCTGTTTCAAAAGTAGTTTGCATTTTCATCGTGAAAAGTGTTAGTCACACGACCTGCAGCGGAAACACAAAGTGTTTTCACTTCATGTGTTTATTATTATTATTATTATATCAACATCTCGTCTCAACACCTCATCTCATCTTTTGCTCCGCAGACGTTAGGTAAGGTCTGGTCTTAATCGTCTTAGTCGACACAAGCTGGTCCTCAGCTCTGTTTTGCTGCCATGTACCGCCCACGGAGGTTTTGTTGTCACACCCCCACAGCATCCCCGCTTTTCTTCTTCTTCTTTGAAACATATATCAGCGTCTACAGCAATCATGCTATCGTCATCACCAACACATTTCACCAAATCTACCCACTTTTACACCTTCTGGCTGCGGTGAAAAACACTTCCGAATTATCCATCGAATCGCCGTTCAAGGCTTCTCCTTCTTCCCTGCCGCCATCTTCTTAGACCGTTTCCAAGGTTTCCAGTGCGGCGGTATGCCTAAGCCCGCCCCGGCTGTGAGCGCGGATTCGGGCCTCTCTTTCAGACGCACAGCTTGGGCTCGGCTCAAGCTTAGCGCACGGCTTCCTTCTCCAGGCGTTTCCATGCTATGGACGCGTTTGGAGCCAGGCCAAAGCGGGTGACCAATGCCACCATTTTCATCATGGAAGTGGTGGTGATGTTTTAAAATGGTCGCACCAAATACGCCTCCCCCACCCCCACCCCCACCCCTATTCCAAGCTGTCGGAAAGCCGTGTTACCACCGTACTTGATATCGTGCAAAGAGCAGGCATGTGTGCAATACCTGCACTGCAAAAAGTCAGTGTTCAAAAACAAGAACAATTTTGGGGTATTTTACTTGAACTAAGCAAAATTATCTGCCAATAGAACAAAAAAATGTGGCTTGTCAAGACTTTCCAAAACAAGTAAAATTAGCTAACTTCAATGGACCCAAAAAATTGCTTAAAATAAGTATATTCTCACTAATAACAAGTGCACTTTTCTTGGTAGGAAAAAAAAAAAAAGACCTTTTTGCTCAATATGTTGAAAAATATTCTTAAATGAAGTAAATGCTAGTGCCATTATCTTGACATAATGATATGCTCTCGGCATTACATTTCTTGAAACCAGCAAACTTATGGTAAAAACTAATTTATTGTTCTTAATGGAAAGGCAACAAGGCAAGCGCTTGTTACTCTCGGGGTCTCCTAGCCGCTCAGGCAAATCATATTGTCTAAAAATGCATTTTTCCATGGATAACATGACATCATCGCTCCAAGTGCGTGCTCTTTCAGTCAATTAGTGCGCATATATACAGCCCGGCCCCCGGCCAAAAAATGTTTAATGGTGATTTTGAAGAATTCATCTGAATGTGCATGAACTATTTCTGTTCAAATTAGTTTGAAATGTTAAATGTTTAAATATTAACTGTCAGTTTACTGTACTGTGCCAACTGTACTACTATATGAGTACGTGTTTTCTATTGTTTCATTGGAAATAAAACAGCAAAGTCCATTTGGCTGTCATCTGTTTTAATTATGAGACACAATTGTGTCAAAATCAAGATTTTTTTTTGTTCATGCTTGAAATAAGAAATGATGACTTTAAAAAAGTAGTTTTCTACTCGTGAGTGTTGATGACACAGCTTTGCAACAGTTGATATTCTAGTTTCAAGCATGTTTTACTCAATATAGCTCATCAAATCTCAGCAACAAGCTGTAATATCTTACTGAGATCATTTAAAACACTTAAAACAAGTAAAACACTCTAACATAAAATCTGCTTAGTGAGACGAATTATCTTATCAGACAGAAAATAAGCAAATATCACCCTTATTTGAGATATTTCATCTTACTTAGATTTCCCTTTTTGCAGTGTAGTCTCTTACGTGAATGAGCTAAATAATATTATTTGATACTTTACGCTAATGTGTTAATCATTTCACACATAAGTCGCTCCTGAGTATAAGTCGCACCCCCGGCCAAACTATGGAAAAAACTGCGACTTATAGTCCGAAAAATACGGTTTATTAATTTATATTATTATGTGTTGTCAACTTTGTACTATTTTGTTATTATTTTTTATGTCATTGCCTGAAATAAATAAATAAATGAAAGCAGAGTAATACATAATTATTTTTTTTAAGTATTGGGGTAAAAATCTAAATAAAATGCTTCTTTTTAAGACATTTAACAAATGGATAAATCGCACCCCCGGCCAAACTATGGAAAAAACTGCGACTTATAGTCCGAAAAATACGGTTTATTAATTTATATTATTATGTGTTGTCAACTTTGTACTTTTTTGTTATTATTTTTTATGTCATTGCCTGAAATAAATAAATAAATGGAAAAAAAATGAAAGCAGAGTAATACATTATTTTTTTTTTTAAGTATTGGGGTAAAAATCTAAATAAAATGCTTCTTTTTAAGACATTTAACAAATGGATAAGTCGCACCCCCGGCCAAACTATAGAAAAAACTGCCACTTAAAAATGGTGCATTTTTACCTTATTAGATGTAAAAAATCAGTAGCTTTATTTCTAACAAAGACTGTTGATTTAGTAATTTGGTGACAGCCCCACCTCCACCCCCCAGGCCTAACACACACACACACACACACACACACACACACACACACACACACACACACACACACACACACACACACACACACACACACACACACACACACACACACACACTTCTATTCCCTAGAGAGGCCCTTCACTTCCCAATTCGCACCTACTTCTCCCCTCTGTCATGTGTGTCTCATTTGTCATAACATTCACATGTGACACTTGCAATATGATGTGTGAGAGGCACACCCCCCCACACACACACACCCCAAAAAGAGCCCAAATCCTCATAAACATGCACCCTAGCCCGACGCATGTCACCTCCCCTTCAGCTCCCATCACACAAGTTTCCTACCGGCAGAGTAATGATCACCTTTATAGAATAAGACCCACTCTTTATTTGTGTGCCGTTTATCCCCCTTTATTTTTCCTCCTAAAGGCCGTTCATCTCACAGGAGTGCGTTTCCTGCAGGTTTACAAAAGCGTGGAGGTGAGCATGCAGTGAGGAACAAAAGCTCCTCCTCCGTGGTTTTTTTCTGTCTCCCATGAAGGGGCCTTATCTTTAGGATTGTAATGTAATGAGTGGGCCCTTGAAACAAAGGCCCTGACAGCTCTCGCACCTCCGTGGCTCCCTGGGACCCCGGCATTGTTATTAGAATCCCCAGGAGTGTTGATGCAGGGGCATAATCTTCCTTTCCCCCGGCTCTTTAATATCAACAACAACGAGTCCCCTCCAAAAAAACCTGCATGCAGCTAATGGCCCCCCGTTGGTGAAATGGCCGAAATCTCTAAATAACCCTTAAGTTTGAAAAGCATGCATTTATAGACCCTCAATTGACAAAGCTGCACGCTGCAAAAAGTCAGTGTTCAAAAACAAGAAAAAAAAATACAAAAATGAGGGGTATTTTACTTGAACTAAGCAAAATTATCTGCCAATAAAACAAGAAAATTTGGCTTGTCAAGACTTTCCAAAACAAGTAAATTTAGCTAACTTCAATTACCGTATTTCCTTGAATAGCCGCAGGGGCGCTAATTAATTTAAAACCTCCTGTCACTCCGGCGCTTACCAGAAGCCTGCGAGATGGCCATGCATGCGCTAATTATTTTAAAACCTCTTCTCACTCCGGCGCTTACCTTATCATGAAAAGCACGTTTAATAAAAAAAAATGTTATTATGGTCTTACTTTTAGGTATAATTGAGTCCATGCCAGCTCCTTTTGAAGAAAAGCATTGATATAGAAGTCTTCCTTATCTTTCTTCAGTTTTAAAAGTCTCTCTGTCTCGATGGAGATCTTCCTTTTAAGTATTACCTCCTGCTTCGATTGAAAGTCCAGTTTAGAAAACTGTTTTATTTTAGATATGTAATCCTCCATGGTAAAAACTAGAGATGTCTGATATTATCGGCCGATATATGCGTTAAAATGTAATATCGGAAATTATCGGTATCGTTTTTTTAATTATCGGTATCGTTTTTTATTTATTTTTATTTTTTATTAAATCCACATAAAAAACACAAGATACACTTACAATTAGTGCACCAATCCAAAGAACCTCCCTCCCCCATTTACACTCATTCACACAAAAGGGTTGTTTCTTTCTGTTATTAATATTCTGCTTCCTACATTATATATCAATATATATCAATACAGTCTGCAAGGGATACAGTCCGTAAGCACACATGATTGTGCGTGCTGCTGCTCCACTAATAGTACTAACCTTTAACACTTAATTTTACTCATTTTCATTTATTACTAGTTTCTATGTAACTATTTTTATATTGTTGTACTTTCTTTTTTATTCAAGAAAATGTTTTTAATTTATTTATCTTATTTTACTAATTTTTTTTAAAAGTACCTTATCTTCACCATACCTGGTTGTCCAAATTAGGCATAATAATGTGTTAATTCCACGACTGCATCCACGGTTGATATTGGTATCGGTTGATATCGGTATCGGTAATTAAAGAGTTGGACAATATCGGAATATTGGATATCGGCAAAAAGCCATTATCGGACATCCCTAGTAAAAACAATGGCTGCGCACTCTTGCTGCTGTTGTCTTCTTCTGCAGCACAGGTCTTCTGCAGTACCAGCAGTTGCAAGAAGGATCACTAGCGCCCTCTACCACCAGGAGGCGGGAGTCATTTAATGACTCATATTTGACCCGGCGGAAGTGCCAAGCATGCGCTAATTATTTTGCGAAACAAGTTTGACCCGGCTGTAATTCTAGGCATGCGAATACCATATTCCCGGCGCCAATTCAAGGAAATACGGTAACCCAAAAATAGCTTAAAATAAGTATATTCTCACTAATAACAAGTGCACTTTTCTTGGTAGAAAAAAAAAGAGACCTTTTTGCTCAATATGTTGAAAAATATTCTTAAATGAAGTAAATGCTAGTGCCATTATCTTGACATAATGATATGCACTCGGCCTTACATTTCTTGAAACCAGCAAACTTATACTAAAAACTCATTTATTGTTCTTAATGGAAAGGCAACAAGGCAAGCGCTTGTTACTCTCGGGGTCTCCTAGCCACTCAGGCAAATCATATTGTCTAAAAATGCATTTTTCCATGGATAACATGACATCATTGCGCCAAGTGTGTGCTCTTTCAGTCAATTAGTGCAGTGGTCCCCAACCTACCGGTCCGCGGACCGATTGGTACCGGGCCGCACAAGAATTTAAAAAAAATAAATAAATTTTTTTTAATTTTTTATATGAAATCAACATAAAAAACACAATATATACATTCTAAATCAATATAGATCAATACAGCCTGCAGGGATACAGTCCGTAAGCACACATGATTGTATTCATTTATGTAAAAAAATAAAATAAAATAAAATAAAAAAAATTTAAAAATTAAATAAAATACACCACATTATCTTATCAGACAGAAAATAAGCAAATATCACCCTTATTTGACATATTTCATCTTACTTAGATTTCACTTTTAGCAGTGCAGGAATGTATAATATAAATAAGTTTTCTGCATATAAGAGCAAGTTTTAATGCATGACAAAGCGCTTATAAGAAATACCCCTCAAATGCAACCAAATCCTATTGACAAAAGTGGTATGATTTAATAAAAAATACTGTATACTTCATGACCTTGTCTTAGTCGCAGATTGATTCTGAAAAGCACACAAGCATAGTCAAGACATTTTGAGATGGTTTTAATGGGTAATCCACGAGAGCTCCACGCAAAAAATGTCACTGTAGCATACATCAAAATATGTAAATATTATCAGTAGGGATGTCCGATAATGGCTTTTTGCCGATATCCGATATGCCGATATTGTCCAACTCTTTAATTACCGATACCGATATCAACCGATATATACAGTCGTGGAATTAACACATTATTATGCCTAATTTGGACAACCAGGTATGGTGAAGATAAGGTACTTTTTAAAAAAATGAATCAAATAAAATAAGATAAATAAATTAAAAACATTTTCTTGAATAAAAAAGAAAGTAAAACAATATAAAAACAGTTACATAGAAACTAGTAATTAATGAAAATTTGTAAAATTAAGTGTTAAAGGTTAGTACTATTAGTGGAGCAGCAGCACGCACAATCATGTGTGCTTACGGACTGTATCCCTTGCAGACTGTATTGATATATAATGTAGGAAGCAGAATATTAATAACAGAAAGAAACAACCCTTTTGTGTGAATGAGTGTAAATGGGGGAGGGAGGTTTTTTGGCTTGGTGCAATAATTGTAAGTGTATCTTGTGTTTTTTATGTTGATTTAATAAAAAAAAACAAAAAAAAACGATACCGATAATAAAAAAAACGATACCGATAATTTCCGATATTACATTTTAACGCATATATCGGCCGATAATATCGGCAGGCCGATATTATCGGACATCTCTAGTTTTTACCATGGAGGATTACATATCTAAAATAAAACAGTTTTCTAAACTGGACTTTCAATCGAAGCAGGAGGTAATACTTAATACTCTTGTGTTTTTTATGTGGATTTAATAAAAAAAAAAAACAAACAAAAAAAAACGATACTGATAATAAAAAAAACGATACCGATAATTTCCGATATTACATTTTAACGCATTTATCGGCCGATAATATCGGCAGACCGATATTATCGCACATCTCTAATCATCGGACTTTAAATTGATGTCATTCATGTTTTTATTTAATCAACAACCGTTATAAAAATGCCTCACACTGTTATGAAACAAAATGGGGAAGAAATCGCTCTCATTATTTTCTACAACTAAAAAGTTGATCAAAGATGCATCCAGCTTTTTTTTCTAAATGTTAGAAATAAAAAAACATATATATTTTGTTGTTTTCTTTAGAAATTTAACAGCACACATAAGGATAGTGGATATATTTCAAATGGTTCCAATTGCACTAACGACTGTACCCCGAAAAATTAATTGAGCTATCGAAATATATAAATTAAAAAAACCCATTTATAAATACGTTTGAATTATTTATGCGTTTTAAAGTGCAGATATTTTTAAGTAGTTTTAATAGGTTCCATCATCCGCTGGATCCCAAAAAGCTAACTCACAACTAGGGCTGCAACTAACGATTAATTTGATAATCGACTAACCTGTCGATTATTACTTCGATTAATCGATTAATCTGTCGACTATTACTTCGATTAATAATCGGATAAAAGAGACCAACTACATTTCTATCCTTTCCAGTATTTTATAGGAAAAAAAACAGCATACTGGCACCATACTTATTTTGATTATTGTTTCTCAGCTGATTGTAAATGTTGCATAGCATAGATCCAACGAATCGATGACTAAATTAATCGGCAACTATTTTTATAATTACGTTTAATCGATTTAATCGATTAGTTGTTGCAGCCCTACTCACAACTAACCAAAAAATTAAAAAAAAAGGTAAGAAATATATTTTATGAATGAAGGTTTTCGATTATTTTGTAATTGCTTTCAAAAATCAAAAGTTGATAAAGCATGGAAAAATAAATCTTGAATACCAAAAAAAAACTACTTTTTAATCTTGTTTTTTGGTTGTAAGTGTACACGGAAATGTAAACATTTTCACTGATGAAACTGTTTATCCGTGCATGACGAACTTTTCACCAGCGGTCCCAAAAAATATCCATCTTATCCCCTTTCTTATTGATAATGCTTTTATTACTTCGTTTTTAGTCGCATGTGATGCTAGTCGAGAGAAGTCTCCCGTTAGTTGTAGAGATGTTACTGTTTTCATCAACAACTATTGCAAAAATTGACACCTGTTGTTTTTAAATTGAATTTCACAACCATATTTTTAGATGTATTTGTAGTCTTTTAAAAGCCCCAATGGAGTGACAGTAGGCCCACCAGTGCTTCTTTGACATTCATCACCTGTTACTCATCCATGTGAATATGCTGCTCAGTAGCTATTCTCAGGAGCATTTTTGTGCCAAACTATGGCAGCATATGGGGGAAACATCCTTTAACACCCCAGGAGCCGCGGCACAGGAATACACAATACACATCCACTGTTGATCCAAATTTAGATGCTTCACTGCATTTCTTAGTGAAAAATCTAATTGTCATTAAAATTAGATTCTTTTGCAACTCTTCAAGTGTAAAATCAAGTTTTTTTAAAAACTGTTTTAAGTGTATTAGATAAAATGTAGATCTTAGATTTTTTATTTTTTTTATTTCTTAATGACTAATTTAAATGACAAAATTATGCAGATGGTAAAATAAAATTGGAATATCCTGCAAATCTTCAAGCGTAAATGTAGACCATACTTGCCAACCTTGAGACCTCCGATACCGGGGGGTGGGGGCGTGGTCGGGGGTGGGGCGGGCTGCGTGGTTGGGGGCGTGGTTAAGAGGGGAATATATTTAAACTAGAATTTACCAACTCAAGTATTTCATATATATATATATATATATATATATATATATATATATATATATATATATATATATGAAATACTTGACTTTCAGTGAATTCTAGGTATATATATATATATATATATATATATATATATATATATATATATATATATATATATATATATATATATATATATATATTTTTATATATATATATATATATATATATATATATATATATATTTATTTATTTTATTATACATATAAATAAAAGAAATACTTGAATTTCAGTGTTAAAGTTAAAGTTAAAGTACCAATAATTGTCACACACACACTAGGTGTGGTGAAATTTGTCCTCTGCATTTGACCCATCCCCTTGATCACCCCCTGGGAGGTGAGGGGAGCAGTTAGCAGCAGCGTAGCCGCGCCCGGGAATCATTTTTGGTGATTTAACCCCCAATTCCAACCCTTGATGCTGAGTGCCAAGCAGGGAGGTAATGGGTCCCATTTTTATAGTCTTTGGTATGACCCGGCCAGGGTTTGAACTCACAACCTACCGATCTCAGGGCGGACACTCTAACCACAAACAAATCCACGCACCATTACACCCATAGTAAATAATATTAAGTACAAAATGATGTAGGCGGTAACTCAAAATTGCGTAAATATTTTACTTTATATTGACACATTTTGAAGTGTGTAGATGTTTTCTTCCATTTGGTAGTGAGTAGTCTTTATGACAAAATTATGCAGGTGGATACTCAAAATTGGAATGTCTTGCAACTCTCCAAGTTTCCGCGAGTGTGTGTTTGTGTGTGTGTTTGTGTGTGTTGTGTTGTGTTTGCTGTAAATGTGTGTTGGGGGGGGGCTGCTTTGTTTTGCTAGCTGACAGCTCCCCCTTCCCATGTTGGGCCTGCCAGATGCAGAGGTGTCACCATGTTGATTAATTGTTTACGGTCACCTGTCTGTGTCGTTGCCTGTCTGCCATGTCGCCGCGTGCTTGGGGGATTTAGGGTGGCGGGGTTGAAGTGAAAAAGGAGGGTGATTTTGGGGGGTTTGCGGGGTGTGACAGGAGGACAGCGTTGTGTACAGGAAGGCACTCGTTTAAATGATGCCAGCAGTGCGGTCATGTTGAACATGGAGTCCAGCTAGTAATGACTAGCAGCGTACTGCAGTTTTTACCCAGCATCCCACGTCCATCGTGATATCCCTTATCCTGAGGGAAAACGCAACGTAGAAACCCTTTAAAACCGTTCCGAAATGTGTCAGTTGTGTCCTTATAAAGGCTTCCCCCTTGATGTTTTAGTTCATGAGCAAATTTTCCACACTTAACACCCGCGTGACAGTTGGTGTCAGAAGTGGAATACTTGTTTGTGACAAGTGGTCCCAGTCTGATAAGACACCAGAAATGTGTTTTTCAACCCAATAGACTTTGGCTCAAGGGTACATCAATGGTCGGAAGTCTTCAGGACCCTTGGGAAAGACATTGGAGATCAATCAATCACAGATTATTTTTACAGCCCTCAATCACAAATGCATCAAAGGGCTTCTCAAAGCACGACATCCCCTGATCTGAACCCACATCCGGGAAAGGAAAAGCCCCAAAGGGAAAACGAAGAAACCTTGGGAAAGGCCTGCAGATGTGGGGACCCCCCTCCTGGGTGAGCGTCTGCAATGGATGCCGAGTGGGTACAGTTATTCAATTGTTACATTCATGATAACGTTAGAGTCCAGTCCATAGGGAAGCCAGCAGAGGTTCGGAGTTTATTTACAGAGAGCGATCTGGGGCCGTACTTATCAAGCTTCTTAGAGTGCCATTTTACACTTAAGTCCTGAGAATTTGCGAAATTTAGTCCTACTCTCAAACTTAAGAATAAAAGCTTTTTATCAACGTTCTTAAGTCTAAGAATCACTCCTACTCTCCACGATATTTAAGAGACCTTCATAGGTGTCTTAAGTGGTTAGGAGTTGCCAGCAGGGGATGGCACTGAGGCGAGAGAGACGTGCGCGAACGTTCAGGGAACGGAACAATGTTCTTTTTTTTTTGATGACGAGCAGCTGATCAAACGGTATCGTTTAGACAGAGCGGATATTATTTTTGTCACAGATTTAATACTTTTCGATTCCTTGTTGATTTCTGCATGTGTCTGCAGTGGGCTAGTATATATAGAGCCACCCACACCAGTTTCAAATTAGTTGCCTAATTAATGAATTGGAAAGAAAATTTTATGACAGTAGCGTATGTGTGTGGCCGTGAGGTGAGTGACGTCAGTGAGTGTGTGGGCGAGAGAAGAGAGGGAGCGGTAGCGTGAGTGCCGGCGGGGACTAGTTTGTTTTGTATTATTTTGTAGTTTATTGTCAAAATATACACTCCCATTGTCCACTTAAATATTTCCAAGATATTTCTTTATTCTTAGACAACGGATTCCCTTCCGTGATTGGTCATTTCTATGGACACAGAAATGACGTCACCTAAAATTGCGTTTACGGCACATAGTAATGTCGTAATTCAGCTCTGAGTGTGACACTTAAGATTCAGTCCTACACTTCGCTGAAAGTGTGAGTAAGACGCTTGATAACTAACTTTTAAGTGCAGCTTTCAGCGAAGAATGTATTTACTCTTAAGTCAACTCTTAGCAGACTTCTTAGGAGTAATTCTGAGAAGCTTGATAAGTACGGCCCCAGGTTTCCAATTGCATTATCCAGGTGTGTTAGTCCGATTTTTCAAAGACCGAACACAATCGGATTAATGTGTTTCCATAGGTTGTAGGAGGCTTATTTAACTTTTTGAGAAATCAGACTAATTTAGTGCATGGACTGATGCATAGAGGAGTGGTCCAACGCCTTGGGACAGCTAGAGCCTCTTCCAGACCAGTCTTACTCCAGAAATTATTCAGGATGGTGAACTCTGTATTGTTGTGGTCTGTTAGTAGACTTTTGTTCAAATACGAGTTCCGGCTACTACTCCTTAGGTCTCCATGACAAATGGTGTCATAGGAATGGGTGCCGTTCACATTTCAACGGATACAGTACCGATTCCTGGTACCTGGGAATTGATGCCGGTGCCGTACGGTACCAGTTTTCGTTTTTGTTTTTGTTCATGTCGGTTTGTGTTCATGTTATTAAATTTTAAAGGCCTATACATCTTTTACTGTTGTAGTCAGTTAACCGTATTTTCCGGACTATAGGGCGCACTGTTGATGAATGGTCTGTTTGATCTTTTTTCATATATTAGACGCACCAGATTATAGGGCGCATTAAAGGAGTCACATTATTATTATTTTTTTCTAAATTGGAAACACTTCCTTGTGGTCTACATAACATGTAATGGTGGTTTTTGGGTCAAAATGTTGCATAGATGATGTTTTACACATCATCTTCAAGTCACTTTCTGACAGTCTCTTCAGGATGCGCCATTTTGTGGGCGGTCTTATTTACGTGGCTCACCTTGGACAGCGTCTTCTCCCCGTCATCTTTGTTGTAGCGGTGTAGCGTGCAAGGACGGGAGTGGAAGAAGTGTCAAAAGATGGCGCTAACTGTTTTAATGACATTCACACTTTACTCCAATCAATAACGGAGCAGCATCTCCTCATCCGGAAACAACAACACAGGAAATGTGTCCCGTGAAAAAACGTCCGACCGGAACTCTTAATAACTAACGTTCCTTGGGTGAATAATGTAAAGTCACTACACCGGTATGTTTTAGCGCCTTCATGGCGAGTTTACTGACAGATATAAGTAAGAACTTTACACGACGTTATATTACAAATGGCAACAGCGGAGGATGAATGTCACATAACAAGAAGATAGAGGAAAAGAAGAAGCTTATCGACTTGTGGACGCGCGCAATTTTTCAGGACTTATGCAGATCCCAAATGCAGATCAGCAAGTACCAGAAGGTAAAAAAAAATTGCATATGTATAATATTGCGAAGCAAAACGCCAGATATGTCTGACCTTATACACACACCATAATAATACTTCTATGTTTAATGCGCCAACAATCCTTCAGGCGGTGCGGCTTCATAGCTTACCAAAGTTGTAGTAAAACATTTTGATATATTTTTGAGCACCGTGTGTAATGTTCTATATTTTCAATGGAACATTTAAAATGTTGGTGTTGTTTACTTCAGACATATTGCAATTAGGGCTGCAACTAATGATTAATTTGATAATCGATTAAGCTGTCGATTATTACTTCGATTAATCGATTAATAATCGGATAAAAGATACAAACTACATTTCTATCTTTTCCAGTATTTCATAGAAAAAAAACAGCATACTGGCACCATACTTATTTTGATTATTGTTTCTCAGCTGTTTGTACATGTTGCAGTTTATAAATAAAGGTTTTATAAAAAAATGTTTTGAATAAACAAAAATGCCTCTGCGCATGCACATAGCATAGATCCAACGAATCGATGACTAAATTAATCGCCAACTATTTTTATAATCGATTTAATCGATTAGTTGTTGCAGCCCTAATTGCAATCATAGTGCTGTCTACACTTAGTTCTTATGTTTGACTGCCATCTACTGGTCACACTTATCATTACACCATGTACCAAATAAAATACTACGCACCGGGGTTATAAGGCGCACTGTCGAGTTTTGAGGGGAAAAAAAGGATTTTAAGTGCGACTTATAGTCCGGAAAATACGGTACAAGTTCTAACTGGTTGAAAGTCCTCCTTTTTAGACTTATTCTACTGGATTTGCCACTTGTTTTATTCTTAATACTTCTGTTATTGATCATATTTTGCTCCGACTAACACCAATTCTACGAGAGCTATGATTACTTATTGTAATTTTAAATGCTACTGCTGGTACTATAGCTATGACTGTGAGGCCTATTACTGATACTTCTACATTTACTATCACTACCGCTAAAACACTGCGACTAAAACTCACGTTACTGCAAACGTATATTACTCCTGGTGACATTGCTAATACTTAAAGGCCTACTGAAAGCCACTACTAGCGACCACGCAGTCTGATAGTTTATATATCAATGATGAAATCTTAACATTGCAATACGGCCGGGTTAACTTATAAAGTGACATTTAAAATTTCCCGGGAAATATCCGGCTGAAACGTCGCGGTATGATGACGTATGCGCGTGACGAAGTCAGTTTAACGGAAGTTATGGTACCCCGTAGAATCCTATACAAAAAGCTCTGTTTTCATTTCATAATTCCACAGTATTCTGGACATCTTTTGCAATTTGTTTAATGAACAATGAAGGCTGCAAAGAAGACAGTTGTAGGTGGGATCAATGATGAAATCTTAACATTGCAACACATGCCAATACGGCCGGGTTAACTTATAAAGTGACATTTTAAATTTCCCGGGAAACTTCCGGTTGAAAACGTCTATGTATGATGACGTATGCGCGTGACGTCGATGGTTGAAGCGGAAGTATTGGTACACCGTTGTATCTCAATACAAACAGCTCTGTTTTCATCGCAAAATTCCACAGTATTCTGGACATCTGTGTTGGTGAATCTTTTGCAATTTGTTTAATGAACAATGAAGACTGCAAAGAAGAAAGCTGTAGGTTGGATCGGTGTATTAGCGGCTGGCTGTAGCAACACAACCAGGAGGACTTTGACTTGGATAGCAGACGCGCTATCCGACGCTAGCCGCCGACCGCATCGATGATCGGGTGAAGTCCTTCGTCGCGCCGTCGATCGCTGGAACGCAGGTGAGCACGGGTGTTGATGAGCAGATGAGGGCTGGCGTAGGTGGAGAGCTAATGTTTTTAGCATAGCTCTGTCGAGGTCCCGTAGCTAAGTTAGCTTCAATGGCGTCGTTAGCAACAGCAGTGCTAGTTACAGGTCCATGGTTTAATAGTATTGTTGATTTTCTGTCTATCCTTCCAGTCAGGGGTTTATTTCTTTTGTTTGTATCTGCATTTAAGCACGATCACGTTAGCTCCATCGCTAAAGTGCCTTACCGATGTATTGTCGTGGAGATAAAAGTCACTGTGAATGTCCATTTCGCGTTCTCGACTCTCATTTTCAAGAGTGGTTTAAAATACAAATCCGTGATCCACAATAGAAAAAGGAGAAAGTGTGGAATCCAATGAGCCAGCTTGTACCTAAGTTACGGTCAGAGCGAAAAAAGATACGTCCTGCACTGCACTCTAGTCCTTCACTCTCACGTTCCTCATCCACGAATCTTTCATCCTGGCTCAAATTAATGGGGTAATCGTCGCTTTCTCGGTCCGAATCGCTCTCGCTGCTGGTGTAAACAATGGGGAAATGTGAGGAGCCTTTCAACCTGTGACGTCACGCTACTTCCGGTACAGGCAAGGCTTTTTTTTATCAGCGAGCAAAAGTTGCGAACTTTATCGTCGATGTTCTCTACTAAATCCTTTCAGCAAAAATATGGCAATATCGCGAAATGATCAAGTATGACACATAGAAGGGATCTGCTATTCCCGTTTAAATAAGAAAATGTTATTATAGTAGGCCTTTAATACTACTACTGTTCCTGCCTGGTGATAAGAATGAAACACAACACGAGGTAAGAGACGGCAGTAATGTTGGACTAATCTTACCAGACAAATTGAAGAAAGTGTGTTCATTCAAGTACACACATTGCATCCAGACAAATAAATAGGCCTACACCACATGGACGTGCAAGAGGAACACGTCGGCGCATCCACGCCACTCAGCAACCGCCCGCTCTCCGCGGATAAAACTGCCTCGTGGGCCTGGAAACACACACGAACAACTTATTGAGGTTTCTATCGCCATGGCAACACGGAATAGTTTTGATGATGCTCCTTTTCCCAGTCGGCAGGGCCCCGGTCGCCGAATCACAGCACAGATTGGCCGCACCGTGGCTTGTTACTAAGGGCGGGATTCGAGCGATGACAGCAAGGGGGGCCGCAGATGGTTGGACCAATTGGCACTTTGAGGAGCGCCCCTGCCCACACTCACAACTGGGCTCTGCAATATTGATTTGAATGGATGCAAGGGAGGGAGGGGGGAGAAGCTAGTGGCCTAAGAATAAGTAAGTGATGGATATGGGATGAATCAAGAGCTACTCAAACTGAATCAGATATTGGCTGTCCAGTGACGCCCTAAAAAGGCTTGGCAGCACCCGGCAGGGGGTCCGGTAAAGCCACTTGGATTAGAAAAACCCTATAAGACAAGGTAGAAACATATTGACCGATCTTGACATGATTTTATAGAATATTAGGCACACCTGTTTGGCTTTTCAGTCACTGTTCAAGCAGTCACCGAACAGTCGCACACACCATTAGTAGGGTGTCACTAGTTAGTCGTTTTGTCAGTCACGTGTGTTATCACGATTATAAATTGATCTGGAGTCTACAACTACAAGGGATGTAACTATTTCAAAATGTCATGGTATGATATCAATACCACGGGACAATATTATTGTGGTATTGTTAAAAAAAAAAAAAAGACATAGTAAAAATACCATAGTATGTCAAATGAAGTGGCAGAAATGGATAAACACACGTACTGTAATTGAACACAAATATAATCCTTAAAGGCCTACTGAAAGCCACTACTAGCGACCACGCAGTCTGATAGTTTATATATCAATGATGAAATCTTAACATTGCAACACATGCCAATACGGCCGGGTTAACTTATAAAGTGACATTTTAAATTTCCCGGGAAATATCCGGCTGAAACGTCACGGTATGATGACGTATGCACGTGACGAAGTCAGTTTAACGGAAGTTATGGTACCCCGTAGAATCCTATACAAAAAGCTCTGTTTTCATTTCATAATTCCACAGTATTCTGGACATCTTTTGCAATGTGTTTAATGAACAATGAAGGCTGCAAAGAAGACAGTTGTAGGTGGGATCGGTGTATCACCTTGACTTCCTACGTGTCCGGGCCGCCAAACGCATCGGGTGAAGTCCTTCGTCCTTCCGTCGATCGCTGGAACGCAGGTGAGCACGGGTGTTGATGAGCAGATGAGGGCTGGCTGGCGTAGGTGGAGAGCTAATGTTTTTAGCATAGCTCTGTGCGGTCCGGTTGCTAAGTTAGCTTCAATGGCGCCGTTAGCACAGCATTGTTAACCTTCGCCAGCCTGGAAAGCATTAACCGTGTATTTACATGTCCACGGTTTAATAGTATTGTTGATTTTGTATCTATCCTTCCAGTCAGGGGTTTATTTCTTTTGTTTCTATATGCAGTTAAAGCACGATGCTATCACGTTAGCTCGTAGCTAAAGCATTTCGCCGATGTATTGTCGTGGAGATAAAAGTCACTGAATGTCCATTTCGCGTGCTGGACTCTCATTTTCAAGAGGATATAGTATCCCAGGTGGTTTAAAATACAAATCCGTGATCCACAATAGAAAAAGGAGAGAGTGGAATCCAATGAGCCAGCTTGTACCTAAGTTACGGTCAGAGCGAAAAAAGATACGTCCTGCACTGCCTCTCAAGTCCTTCACTGTAACGTTCCTCATCTACGAATCTTTCATCCTCGCTCAAATTAATGGGGTAATAGTCACTTTCTCAGTCCGAATCTCTCTCGCTCCATTGTAAACAACGGGGAATTGTGAGGAATACTAGCTCCTGTGACGTCACGCTACTTCCGCTACAGGCAAGGCTTTTTTTTTATCAGCGAGCAAAAGTTGCGAACTTTATCGTCGATTTTCTCTACTAAATCCTTTCAGCAAAAATATGGCAATATCACGAAATGATCAAGTATGACACATAGAATGGGTCTGCTATTCCCGTTTAAATAAAAAAAATGTCATTTCAGTAGGCCTTTAAAGTTTGAAGTGTCCATATTAGCTGTAGCAGTCCGGAATATATACAATAATAACAGTTATTGTGGCAATGGTATAAAAAGCAGTTGTAATATTAGCCAAATACTGTATTCTACTAGCGCAGGGGTCACCAACCTTTTTGAAAGCAAGAGCTACTTCTTGGGTAGTGATTAATGCGAAGGACTACCAGTTTGATACACACTTAAATAAATTGCCAGAAATAGCCAATTTGCTCAATTTACCTTTAACTCTGTTATTATTAATAATTAATGATATTTACACTTAATTGAACGGTTTAAAAGAGGAGAAAACACGAAAAAAATGACAATTAAATTTTGAAACATAGTTTATCTTCTATTTCGACTCTTTAAAATTCAAAATTCAACCGAAAAAAAGAAGAGAAAAACTAGCTAATTTGAATATTTTTGAACAAATTAAAAAAATAATTTATGGAACATCATTAGTAATTTTTACTGATTAAGTTTAATTTTAGAATTTTGATGACATGTTTTAAATAGGTTAAAATCCAATCTACACTTTGTTAGAATATATAACAAATTGGACCAAGCTATATTTCTCACAAAGACAAATCATTATTTCTTCTAGATTTTCCAGAACAAAAATTTTAAAAGAAATTCAAAAGACTTTGAAATAAGATTTAAATTTGATTCTACAGATTTTCTAGATTTGACAGAATATTTTTTTTGAATTTTAATCATAATAAGTTTGAAGAAATATTTCACAAATATTCTTCGTCGAAAAACAGAAGCTAAAATGAAGAATTAAATTAAAATGTATTTATTATTCTTTACAATAAAAAAAATAAATTTACTTGAACATTGATTTAAATTGTCAGGAAAGAAGAGGAAGGAATTTAAAATGTAAAAAGGTATATGTGTTTAAAAATCCTAAAATCAGTTTTACGGTTGTATTTTTTCTCTAAAATTGTCTTTCTGAAAGTTATAAGAAGCAAAGTAAAAAAATGTATGAATTTATTTAAACAAGTGAAGACCAAGTCTTTAAAATATTTTCTTGGATTTTCAAATTCTATTTGAGTTTTGTCTCTCTTAGAATTAAAAATGTCGGGCAAAGCGAGACCAGCTTGCTAGTAAATAAATAACATTTAAAAAATAGAGGCAGCTCACTGGTAAGTGCTGCTATTTGAGCTATTTTTAGAAAAGGCCAGCGGGCTACTCATCTGGTCCTTACGGGCTACCTGGTGCCCGCGGGCACCGCGTTGGTGACCCCTGCGCTAGCGGATGCAGGAGACGCAGTATTAGCTGTAGTTTGGTAGTGTTTTAAATTCCTCCTCCTGGTATGACAGTGTATTGTGTGTCAGCACGTAGAGGTGTGTATGTAATGTAGGCGTGTCACATGATGATGTACAGTGCTGCACAGCTTGATCAGATGGCTTTCCAAAAAAAAAAAAAAAAATCATTCTGAAGTTAATATTATTCACATGAACCCTCCCGCTCTTGAGGAAGATGAGGCGGCGGTGTGTTAATGTGTGTGTGATGCCAGCGATGTCTGAGTTATCCGCAGCAGTGTGTGTGGGGGGGGGGGGGGGGGGGGGGCAGAAGCAGTCTTTACTTGATGTAATTGGACCATTAATGCGATACTCTGTCATCTCTCGCTGCCTCCTGTGCCTGTGATGTCTTCTACGTCCTCTAGTTCTATGTATCTGGGTCTTGCTTTTTGTGCCTTAATGTAAATCAGTAGCACATGAAACGTGCTTAGGTTCTGTTGGGGGTTACTGGTGGCTGCTTTGGAGAATACGGGCCACACCGCCAGCCAATTAGATCCTGCTAATAGTAAGATACAGCTTCAGGCTTCTGTTTTTTTGTATTAGAGCTTTCTTTTAATCTGCCACCTTTGGACTTGTCGTTATGCCGCGCAGAAATTGTGTTCAGGATTGAGATAAAACAGAGCTAAAGCTGTGATTTCCTTTTGATAAGAATCCCACTAAGACCAACTAAGGTGAGCTAAAACAGCAAATTTAAATGTTTTATCAGGTGTGACCACTGACTGCTACTAACAATTTTAGGTACACCTTCATGCATGTGTACCTGTAATTCTGACTTAAAAACAACCGCAATGTTCTATTTTGTAATAACTGACAACGTCACGCTACTTCCGGTACAGGCAAGGCTTTTTTTTTATCAGAGACCAAAAGTTGCGAACTTTATCGACGTTGTTCTCTACTAAATCCTTTCAGCAAAAATATGGCAATATCGCAAAATGATCAAGTATGACACATAGAATGGATCTGCTATTCCCGTTTAAATAAAAACATGTCATTTCAGTAGGCCTTTAAGAGAATGTTGTCTGTCTATCTGTGTTGGCCCTGCGATGAGGCGGGGACTTGTCCAGAGTGTACCCCGCCTTCCGCACGAATGCAGCTGGGATAGGCTCCAGCACCCCCCGCGACCGCGAAAGGGACAAGTGGTATAAAATGGATGGATGGATGGAGATGCAAGTTGTTATTTAGTGAGGTTTGGGCCAGGTGTGCTGCTGGTGTAGCCACAGTGTGCACGTGTGATGTTGCTCACATGGCCTCCACTCAATGCTCAGGGACTTTTTGCCTTTGCTCACACACATGAACAATTAGAGGGAACATTGCCGTGGACCTTGAGCCTCCTTAGAAAGTGCAGGCGCTGGTTAATACGGGAGCAAACAGAGTCAACCCAAGTACTTATAGGAGGACACCTGCTCCATGGATAATGATTGGTGTCGCCTATATTGTGCCTGCTGTTGAGAGTCGGCACTGCGGTTGGTCCCCTCGTGCAAGAACAGAATCGTGCCTATCTAAATCACAATCATGTTCTGCATCATTTTCATGGAAAGGTTCCGCTAATGAGTGTGTGTGTGTGTGTGTGTGTGTGTGTGTGTGTGTGTGTGTGTGTGTGTGTGTGTGTGTGTGTGTGTGTGTGTGTGTGTGTGTGTGTGTTTGTGAGTGTGTGTGTGTGGCCTTATCAGCTTGTCATCAGAGCTTCACTTCCATATCGGCGCTGACCTCACGTTAGATGTGCCTTGATAAGCATCTCTATGTGGGCCCAATTGTACTTCTGAGAGGAGGAGAGGGAGAGAGAAAGAGAGAGGAGGGAGAGTCTGTGAAGACCCCCCCCCCCACCCCATCCCCCTCCCTGAAATGGAGATGTTCTGACATTAGCAGCTAAAAGGGTTTATTCACAGTTAGTGCAGTTTAGGCATGCAAATGGGGGATTTTCAGCGGTGCTGTGTAGCCTGGAGGTAGAGCATAGAAAGAAGCACAGGAGATTTGCAAGGATTAGTTCCACAGGTTCCTTTTATTATGGAAAGAAGCCTCAGCCAATGAAAGGAGAGGAAAAGGTGAGTTGAGGAGGTGGCGGAGGACCAGGAGAATGGGCATTGAGGAGGGATGTTTTTATTGTTGTTTTTTTTACCTCCCTCCTAAACCCCCGAGAGGGACTTTTAAAGGCCTACTGAAATGACTTTTTTTTTATTTAAACGGGAATAGCAGATCCATTCTATGTGTCATACTTGATCATTTCGCGATATTGCCATATTTTTGCTGAAAGGATTTAGTAGAGAAAATCGACGATAAAGTTCGCAACTTTTGCTCGCTGATAAAAAAAAGCCTTGCCTGTAGCGGAAGTAGCGTGACGTCACAGGAGCTAGTATTCCTCACAATTCCCCGTTGTTTACAATGGAGCGAGAGAGATTCGGAGCGAGAAAGTGACGATTACCCCATTAATTTGAGCGAGGATGAAAGATTCGTGGATGAGGAAAGTGAGAGTGAAGGACTAGAGTGCAGTGCAGGATGTATCTTTTTCCGCTCTGACCGTAACTTAGGTACAAGCTGGCTCATTGGATTCCACACTCTCTCCTTTTTTTTATTGTGGATCACGGATTTGTATTTTAAACCACCTGGGATACTATATCCTCTTGAAAATGAGAGTCGAGAACGCGAAATGGACATTCAGTGCCTTTTATCTCCACGACAATACATCGGCGAAATGCTTTAGCTACGAGCTAACGTGATAGCATCGTGCTTTAACTGCATATAGAAAGAAAAAAAATAAACCTCTGACTGGAAGGATAGATAGAAAATCAACAATACTATTAAACCGTGGACATGTAAATACACGGTTAATGCTTTCCAGGCTGGCAAAGGTTAACAATGCTGTGCTAACGACGCCATTGAAGCTAACTTAGCAACTTAGCAACGGGACCGCACAGAGCTATGCTAAAAACATTAGCTCTCCACCTACGCCAGCCAGCCCTCATCTACTCATCAACACCCGTGCTCACCTGCGTTCCAGCGATCGGCAGAAGGACGAAGGACTTCACCCGATGCGTTTGGCGGCCCGGAGACGTAGGAAGTCAAGGTGAGGTCGGCAGCTAGCGCTCCAACAAAGTCCTCCTGGTTGTGTTGCTGTAGTCCGCTGCTAATACACCGATCCCACCTACAACTGTCTTCTTTGCAGCCTTCATTGTTCATTAAACAAATTGCAAAAGATGTCCAGAATACTGTGGAATTATGAAATGAAAACGGAGCTTTTTGTATAGGATTCTACGGGGTACCATAACTTCCGTTACTCTGACTTCGTCACGCGCATACGTCATCATACCGCGACGTTTCAGCCGGATATTTCCCGGGAAATTTTAAAATGTCACTTTATAAGTTAACCCGGCCGTATTGGCATGTGTTGCAATGTTAAGATTTCATCATTGATATATAAACTATCAGACTGCGTGGTCGCTAGTAGTGGCTTTCAGTAGGCCTTTAAGTGTATCTTAGACAGGGGTGTCCAAACTTTTTCCACTGAGGGCCACACATGAAAAAATTAAAGCATGCGGGGGCCATTTTGATATTTTCCATTTTCAAACCATGACCAAATATATGGATTTATTTTTTTTTTTTTTACCTTTGGGTTCCCGGGGACCATAAATGTTAAAAATAAGTCAAATCATTATTTTTTTGATTTGATTTAACGCTTACAGTAAATCTCTATATCAACTTCAGGTTGATATGAAGTTAAAAAAAAAAAAAAAAAAGGTTTTATGCCTTTTTTGTGAAAGACAACATTTCAGTTTTTTATAGTAAAGCTGAAATATGCAGTATTTAGTAGGGATGTCCGATCATATCGGCCTGCCGATATTATCGGCCGATAAATGCGTTAAAATGTAATATCGGAAATTATCGGTATCGTTTTTTTTATTATCTGTATCGTTTTTTATTTTTTTATTTGTTTATTAAATCAACATAAAAAACACAAGATACACTTACAATTAGTGCACCAACCCAAAAAACCTCCCTCCCCCCATTTCTTTCTGTTATCAATATTCTGCTTCCTACATTATATATCAATATATATCAATACAGTCTGCAAGGGATACAGTCCGTAAGCACACATGATTGTGCGTGCTGCTGGTCCACTAATAGTACTAACCTTTAACAGTTAATTTTACTCCTTTTCATTAATTACTAGTTTCTATGTAACTGTTTTTATATTGTTTTACTTTCTTTTTTATTCAATTTTTTTTTTTTTTTACAATTTATTTATCTTATTTTATTTTATTAATTTTTTAAAAAAGTACCTTATCTTCACCATACCCGGTTGTCCAAATTAGGCATAATAATGTGTTAATTCCACGACTGCATATATCGGTTGATATCGGTATCGGTTGATATCGGTATCGGTAATTAAAGAGTTGGACAATATCGGAATATCGGATATCGGCAAAAAGCCATTATCGGATATCCCTAGTATTTAGTAATTAGAGCCATAATCACTAATGCAGGACACCATTGATTCATTATTATTTTTGAGTAATCACAGTGTAAAGATGAATAAAATCCCACTAAATATCTTTGGGATCCAAAAGGCGCCCCACTCATAAAGTGATACATGTATTTATTTATTTTTTACTTTCAACACGAGATCAACTTCAGATATATCTGTTAATTTCACGTTTGAACTATTATTTTGGTTTGTTTTATGCTTTGTTTGACGTTTTT